>NC_012872.2:33822860-33895832 GCF_000003195.3 Sorghum bicolor | reverse complement strand
ATTTAATGTCCTCTTTCCTAGCGATCCTAAATCGCTATTATTACCTGCCTAAGTCTATAGCGATAGTATAGTGCTTAAGAATAGGGTTGCTAATAACAATAGTAGCTCCTCTATATAGGTTGTCTATATCTACTACGTAGGCAGTAAAGTCTAGTAGGCGTTTATATCCGAGGTCGTCCTTTAAAACTATTAGAACATAGTAGGCCCTATAGGTTAAGTGCCGAGCGTTATTAATCTAAGCAAGGGTTAGTAGGTTAGTCCTAGGCAATGGTCGCAGGTCTAATAGCTTAACTAGGGGACAGTTGATAAGGCCCCTGACCTAATTCCATAGATCGAGTATAGCGACTAGTCTAAGTAATTAGCAACACTATGTTGTGAAGATAGCGAGAAGACGAATAATGTATTAACACACTAGCTGCTACAAAGTATCAGTCTCACAAGTTCTTGTTATTGCCAGAGTCTCATGCCATCCATCCAAAAGCAGCAGGTACGAGTTTGTTAGAGAACCGTGCCCAACGATTAGTCCTCATCCCCAGCGGGATGGAGACAGGTCTTGCAGAAGCCGTCATAAAAGATGTCATCTGCAACAGGTGGGAATAAACCTGAGTACGAGAATGTACTCAGCTAGACTTACCCGTCTAGTAAAACATAAAAGACGCCAAGGATCATGCAAGGCTAACATCAAGTGGAGTTGGTTGACTCAACATTTGCCCAAAGCTTACATTATAACTAAGTTATTGTGAGAGCCTCATATTTATTCAATATCAGCCTACCACTAGATTAGCACCCGTACTAAAGCACTTCACTTTATTATTACAAGCAATAATAACCATATCAAGTTCATCATATGTTCTTCCTTGCTATCATCATTATCATGAACCAAGTTCATTAGTGAATGCTACGTTTGCCACTGCTCTGTCAAGTTCTCAATGACCGGGAGAGACGGCGATTCGAATCGGATTCCTCTCCAGCTGGAGGGGTATTCCTAGCACTCACCCAAGCATCCCCCGTCGGAGAGCCAACGGGTCACCTTTGGTACGACTCAGGAATCGCGGCTCCGATCAGCGCCGCACTCCCAGGGCTACCACTCTGCCACGGAGGTCAGGAATTTTAACTCACCTGCCTTTGGGCATACGCCAATGGTTCCCCGCACACCGCACTTCCTCCGGTAGTGCGCACTTTATACTTGCCGGTCTTCCGGCCTGAGTCATACTACTCGGCTTCGCGGTCGGAACGAGTTATCCGGCCAACTAAGTGTCAGGCATGCATTCAACATGACAAGAGGACGTACAACGGTCGGTCCTTAGCTGTCACAGACGGAGTTACTACAACCTTGCAAAACTCCGCCCGGCTTAAGTCAAATTAATCTGGTTCCACCCACGATAGCACATATAGTCCATCGTGACCCAACATAACCCTATATCGCGCAGGTGTCAGGAAATCACCCGACTTCTACCGATTAAAGCATGGCTAAGCTGCTACTCGATCCTAACTCTACAACCAGGGTAGGGTAAGTTATCTAGACAAGGATGGAGTAAAGTGCAGCAAAGGTTTCATCACAACTCCTATACTTAATGCATCAATAGATATAACATATTCAAGTAAACTTTTGAAAGTAAAGGGAGACTTAGGATGCTCCGGGGCTTGCCTTTCACGAACGAGGCTGGCTCGTGGTTCGGGCACTCAACTTCTTCTTTGGGCTCCTCGAGTCCGACTTGCTGGACCTCCACCTCCTGGCTGCCCTCCTGGCCTTCGGGGTTCGCTTGGAGCTCGAAGGAAGCGGTCGCGTCCGATGCACCTATTGCATGCTCAACTAATAAGATGATGCATAAAAGAGGATGAATGCTTGACACATAAATAAACTCACTGGACACGCATTTACAGAGTAACGGTTATAACAAGTTCACACAAGGTAGTAAGTTAACTAATCAGAATCTACCAAGTACTAGAACAGCAAGCATCACATAACAGGATTAGCTCAGTAAACAGGTCATAACTAGTGCTAGGTAGATCCAACAAACATGAGTGAAGACATTCTAGAAAGATCATGAAATTGTCTACAAATCATCTTTAAACATCACAGCAAGATTCATAAGTTAAACAAGCCATTTAAACAAAGTTCCAAGTTCTGTCCCAGAAAAACAGAGAGTGCCCATTTCTGGAACCCAAATTGGAACAACCATAACTTTCAAACTACTGGACCAGTTGATCCCAAATTTAAACCACAGATAGTTCATAAAGTTTACAACAACTTTGATTTAAACAAGTTTCCCAGAAAACTCAGATATCAATAGGTAAAAGTTGAATTACTCCCTTGCTGTCCAGAACAGCCTTTAACCCACCAATTAATTATTTAAAGACATAGCCAAAGCATAAACAGTGTCAATCACATGGCTTAAGAGCACAAGCACACCACAAGATAGCCAGAATATGATAACCTCCAATTATTTATTAACAAAACATTTATTAATTTTAAATTCTAAAAAGGAGCATAATTACAAGATACTAGTAAAATGCTCAGAAAAATCTACAAAAATTACAGAAGCACAAGTATAGCACCAAAGCATCACCATAAAAATTTCAGAGCAAAAGCACATACCAAATTAAAGATATGCATTTAATATGTGACAAGGTGTGTATTTCATAAATTCAGAAACATGACTTATATTGTGCCAAACAACAGATTTCAGATTATTTACATATTAAGAATACCATAAACAAGTTTACTACCAAAGTAGAGCACCAGCATAAGCACCAATTATTTACTATGATTTAATTAGGGAAACAAGTCAAATCTCAAACATAAAAGCTGCATTACTCCAAAAATCATTAAATATTTATCATAGCACTCCAGTACCACACAGAGACTACCATAAAAATTTCATAGCAAAATAAGCAGTATAACAAGAGATATGAATTTACTCATGAATAACAAGATTAAATCCTAATAAATATTTTTCTCAGAAAACATGGTTCATTTTATATTTTTATTAAAAACTAGCCATCTCAAGTAATACCACAAAATTGGTTTCCCAATTTTTGAATCTCAGAAACTGGAGCTATGATTTTTGTAAGAAAGCCAAAAATTAGGATTTGAATAAAAGAAAAGGAGGGAAGTGAGGTGACACTGACAGTGGACCCCGCATGTCAGGGTCATCTTCCTCATCGCCGAGGCGACTCTCGCCGTCGATTTCTCCGCGACGGCGAGGTCTCCGGCCAAACCAAGGGCACCATTGTGATCCCCAGACTCTAGCGACTCGATTGACCCCCTTTTCCCCACGGCGGAGCCACCGGAAATGGCTCGCCGTCGATCATGGCGACTCGGCGGAGGTGCTCGGCTTTACGCCGGAGCCCTCAGGCCGGTAGAGCGTGACCTAGGGTTTCTAGGTACGGCGAAGCTTCCTAGGTACGCGGCTTGGCTTGAAACGTCGTGGAACGTGCTGGCCACGGAAGACCCCAACTCCGGCGGAAACACGGCGGCGCTGCGCATCGTGTCCGGCGACGGTGGGTGCGGTAGAGCGTCCACCGAGAGGTGCAACCGCTAGCTAAGGACCTAAGCTACTTCTAGAACCTAACTAAAGGAGATGGGAGGCTCCGAGGAGCCCAGCATTGAGTTCGCCGGAAAAGATGGTCACGGCGACCCGACTTGGGGGAAGAAGGAAATGGCGGCTCACCGGTGGGTTTCGCGGCGAGCTAGAGGGTGGAGAGTGGAGAGCGGCTCACGGCGGAGCTATGGGTGGAGTTTGGTGGACTGCGATGCAGCGAGAGCGCACACGAGCTCGCCGGAGTGAGCTCGCGACGGTGAGCTCGCTGCGGGCGCGCTTCTGGCGAGAGAGGCGAGGCAGACAGGAAATGGACGCGTCCACTCCGCTCGGGGCGTCGCCGTGGAGGACATGCGCAGGCTGGAAGCTGACGAGCGGGGCCAGGAGCGGCGTACGGGCGCCAAATGTCTCCGTTGCTCTGTCGCCGGTCGGCCACGTCGGCGAGCTCGCGTCTATTTCAGAGAACACGATGATCGACTGACAGAGCGACTTCAGCAACGAATAACTCCGAAACCAGCCCGAGTTAGAAGATGATGCAGTTGACAAAGTTGGAGTTCCAATCGAGTTCTACAACATTGTCAACTAGAGCAAAAGCCAGATCGGCCTGGATTGAGAGATATAGAGTTTTCAAAACCGATCGAGCAAACTGTTTTCATTCCAGGACTTAGAAAAATTTCCTAAGTGTTGGAAACAGCCCCAAATCTGATTGTGGGTCAATTTTGAGCTAGTTGTGGTCATTTTCATGGGATGGCCCTGAAACAACTTTTGTTCCTTATAAAATTTGCTACAACTTTGATGTAGAAAGTTTTGACATGCAAACATTGTATGAAACACTTTTTAAAAGCCTAAGCAAAAGAGGTTTCTAGAGCCTATTTGTATAAGTATGACTTATGTGATTATTTTGGAGAAGTGATCAACATGAACATTGTTCCCACGGTTGAGTTAAGCATAGATAAACTAAGTACCAAGGCATAGAGCATAAACACAAGCATGGTTCACTCAAGCATAAGCATAGGAAGACTACTTAAACAATTTAAATCACATATTTGCATGGAATGACATGGCTCAAGATAGATGATGATCATGATATGCTTGAATAGATGATGATGCAGATGCTATACATATGATTTATGCAACCATAACACTGGGGTGTTACACATTTTACTTGTAAATCTTTTTTGATGAATAATAATAAAGTTTGCCTTTTTGCTACATACTTTTACATATGCAGAATACTCGACAAGTGCCACAATAAGTTTCCTTGACAAGCTCCTCAAGGGCAATCAACATGGCTCAGTGACACATCACTCAAGCAAATTCATTCACAGCGCTCAAAACCATGGTTCTCAAAAATCAAACTTTATTACAAACTTTATATACAAAGTTTACAATAAACACCCCTCTGGGCGGCTTCTAGTCTACTCCTACAAACTACTCTACGGACCTACTGCTCGGGCTGATCACCCGCATGGCTCTCTTATCCCGCCGAAGGGGTCGGGGCCACCAGAGCCTGGCTGGTCGAGACCGCAGGTGTCGACCACCCATCTCCTGCAATCGACGCCCCTGACAACTCCCTGGCCGACCTGTCTGATTCCGGCTGATCGAGGGAGTTGACGTCCCGCAGAGATTTATATCGCCGATCACCGTCGACGATAGGTCGAGCAGGCCGACGCGAAGGTCATCTGCCTCCTTCAGACTAACCTCCTTGGGATATCCCCTCTCTAGCTAGGACAGATCGACCAGGTGGTAGTGAGCGCGTACCATGCTGAGGACGTGCGCTCCGGCAAACTCCCCGACATCCTTGATGAACTGTTGAAGCCAGCCCCACGCTTGTTGCGCCTTCTCGACTAGGGTCAACTTCGGTGCGTGGGGCTGGTCCTCGGGGAGCTCGGGGCTGATCAGGTCAAGTACCGGGGCAACTCCTTTCAAGAGCTTGATGCAGTTCGTCTTCCACGAGTCCCATTCCTTGACCAGCTCAACGAGATGTGTCTTAGTGTTGGCTTTAAGCACTGTGGCAAAGATTTCAAGAAAAACCAAAAACACAGTAAGCAACACGCTACGACAATATAAAAAGAAAAGAGAACTGCATGGTCAAAAAAGACAAAATAGCTCTTACCAGCCAGCTCCCGACTCCTGGACTTCAGCTCCTCGCCAACCTTGCGCTCAGTCTCCAGCGCACTAGCACGTTCCTGGTCGAGCTGGTCTCTCTCTTTTTGGAGACTCTCGACCTCCTCCTCTAGACCTAAAGCAACAATTGTTGGTCACCAAAACCGACCACGCGGTTAACTGCAACTGCTCGGGTCACTCGACTTACCTCTCTTCTCACGGTCCTTATCGGCTAGTCATCGATTCAGGTCCAGCAGGCGCTCCTCCTGAGCCGCCTTCTCGGCCGCCTCCCTTTCGGCCTCCAGCCGAAGGCGGTCCACCTCTACGATCAAGGCCTTGTTCTCGGTGACTACACCTTCAATTTGGTCGAAGCACCTTTTTCGGTACTTTGCTGTTTTCATTGCACCCTGCGAAAAATATACATATCACACAGTGAATAAGCAACAGTAATACATACTCCAGCAGAATGTAAGACCACTCACCTTAACTTCATCAACAAGCCGCTTAGCAACGCGCTCTACCCTCGCCGCCTCCTCAGTCTCGGCGATCTCCTCGTGGCTGGCCCAGTGGTCCCCTCGCTGGCGCCACACGTAGACATGTTGGAGGCCATCGTGGGGACGCCCCTGGATTTCCTCCACTTCGTCATCGGAGGCCGCCTGGGCCTCCTCGCCTTCCGTGCTACCCCCAGTCACGGTAACGGGTATCATAGGACCCTTACCCCGGCTAGGGGAGCCCTCTGGCGTGGGAGCCTCTGCTGGGGCTAGAGTTGGGGCCCTCTCTTCTTCAGTTGGAGGAGGGGTTGGGACCTTGTCTCCCTCCTCCGCAACGCTGCTTGGGGGAGGCATTCCTGCTGTCTCATCACCTCTTGTCGGGGCACTCGCCCCGGCCTTATCTTGAGCCGGGTCCTCCTCGGCGGTATCCGCCATGGCCACAACCGCGGGCTACTCCACGGGTTGCTCGCGGACGGTCTGCTCGGTGGTATCCTTGTCGGCAACTGTCGGCTCTATTGTCCTCAAGCCGGCAACGTTGCTCAGATGAACATCCGAGGCCGCACTAACATAGAAGAGTCAATGCAAATTACCATAACAACATTAAACTTCGTAAAAAACAAAGAGAGCGCAGAAGACATGTTTTCGAACTTACAGGTCGGAGCTCCGGTGCATCGCCGTGAAGAACCTTCTCCTGGTCCTCCCAGCCTGCGCTGCCGCTTCTGCTCCTCCAAGACGTATCGGCTCGACATGCGCGACAGGCGGATCACTGGTTACCCGACTAGGGTCGATTGGCGCGACGTCAGGGCGGCTGCGTGGTCTCTAGACCAAGGACGGAGCAGCCTCGTCCTCTTCGTTGTCATCGTCAACGATCCTCACAAGCTGGCGATGCTTGGGGGCATGGCTGGTCGAGCCTTGGCCCATCGAAGGGTCTGCAGCCGTCCACGCTGGAATTGCTTCCGTGGGGGATGGTTCCACAGCCATTGGCCTCTTCCCCGCCACCCTATCTTCTGTGGTCAGTGCCGGACGGCTCTGGTCCTCGTCGCTGCTGGTGTATTGGAGACACCGAGCAGCATTGCCTGTTGGTGGGTCCACCCCAGCAGGATCGTCCATACCGGGTGCCAGCGACACATACACCGAGCACCGGTCAATATCTCCTATCTACAATACAACAGCGACAAGTCATCAGTCAAAAGGCTACCGTACTCACATAGCAATACAAATAAACAAAGGCATTCATTTACCTTAGGAGCTGGTCGGCCTAGCTTGAAGGCATGCATCCGGACATCACTTCGAACGAAGGTTTTGTCAGCCAGGTTGAATAACTCGTTCATCAATCGCTGGATCTCTGATTTTTCCAAGCTGTCCCGGTGCATCCTGGTCGGGTCTTGGCTTCCCGCGTACTCGTATGCCGAGTGCACCCTCCTCTAGCAAGGCATCACTCGTCGGGCGAGGAAATTCCCGACCACTCCTGGTCCGTCCAGGTGGGACCAGTCGATCAGGCTCATCAGCTCTGACACTTGACCAATATACTCTGGACGATCTGTCCAGCTAACCCTCTTCTCGGGAACGTAGCCGACGTCGCAGAACGTAGCGCTGCCCGGCTCCTCCCTGATGTAGAACCACCTCTTGTACCACTCGGTGAGGGAGGTGTTCCATGGACAACTGAGGTAGCGGTTCTTCATCCCGTCGTGAAGATTGAGGTATACTCCACTTGCAATCTTGGAGCCTCCAACTGCTCCCTTCTTCCTCAAACAGAAAAGATAGCGAAAGAGATCGAAATGCGGCTCTATCCCAACATAGGCCTCGCATAAATGGATGAAAGTAGAGATAAGGAGAATAGAGTTCAGGTGCAGATTGCAAACCCCGATCTCATATAAAGGAGAAGACCTTAAAGAAAAGGATGAACGGGAACTCCAAATCCCCTTTTGAAGTAATCCTCAAAAACTACAATCTCACCGGCGCGGGGGTCAGGGTAACTCTCTCCCTCTGGTGCCCTCTAGCCGCCGAGCTCCTGGTTGTGTAGAAGCCCCATTCCGACGAGGTCGTTGAGGGACCTCGTGGTGCTCCGACTTCTTCCACTCTTTGGCCATCATCTCGGCCCTTTTCTTTGAATCGCTCTTCACCATTGTCGTAGCAGCAAGGGTTTTGAACTGGGTATTGAGGATGCAAAGGATGGCGAAGGCAGGAGGCTGTAATGGCAAAGGCAGGAGGCTGCTATGCAACTGCTGGATAAAAAGTATAGACACAACACCAAGCCTTTTTATAACAGCAAACCCACCATTTCCACTTCCCGCATTTTGGGGAAGTGGGCGGATCTAGCGGCAGTTGTGGCGTTTTGGTTTTCAAGAATTATCGCAGTTAATTTTGTGGCCTTTCCGAATGATTGCTGGTTTCCTTTTCTTGGTCTGCGCAAAGAGCGGTTGTACAGTTAGCACGCGCCCCTTTTTACGCAACAGACTGACAATATGGCAGGATGCTCCGTCACATCGCACATTAATACGGTGATACATTTTTTCAAAAGATAAGCACGATCTTTGGTTAGACAAATAGGATATGCTTGGGGCTGCACCGACTAGTTCGCCCAATCGACAAACTGGGGACTATACCGACCACCGAGCACGATATGCTCGGGGACTGGTCGACCAGTTCGCACAATCGACAAACTGGGGACTGTACCGACCACCGAGCACGATACGCTCAGGGACTGGTCGACCAGTTCGCTCAATTGACAAACTGGGGACTGTACCGACCATCGAGCATGATATGCTCGGGGACTGGTTGACCAGTTCGCCAATTTGACTAGTCTGATCTTTCGAAAGTATGGGCGTTGTACCAATCGTCGAGCATGACATGCTCGGGGACTGCTTGGCTGTTTCCATTCAGTCACAAACAAATGTGACGCGCCTTTGGCTTGGAAAATCCAATTGCATAATGTCTAATTGGGTAATTTTAACTATTTAGACCTTGCTACAAGGCTCATACTACGCCTTCCAGCAAGCTCGGGAACTACATCTGTACGATGCATCTAGCGATGCATCTCAGCATCAGTTTTTTTATGAAGACTTTTTCTTTTTTGATCCTGGCACCACGTGTCTATGTCACCTACTACCAGGCTCGGGGACTAAGTGGGCACACTTCACCTTGCGGTGAACTTGCTTGTTTTTTGCAGACTTTACTGTGCAGAAAAGTAAAGTGGGCACACTTCACTAGGAAAGAAATATTTTTTCTCAAGAGCACCATGCATTCTTCAAACAACCGGCTTCTTCGTTGTTGATGATGGTCAACTGGTTTTCAAAATTGGTCAAGATACCGTTACAATCATTTGAGATACTTTTCTAGTTGCCAAAGATGTCAAGTCTTGCTGGTCGAAGAAGCTCAAGACGGTGTGTTACATCATAATACATGGAGCTCGGGGACTAGCTGTGGCGGTATAAACCCCTATACCCTTACGGCTAGACTTGGGCCAGGAGGCTTGGCCCATCACGAAGGCAGTTCGAGGCTTGATCCAAATGCTCGGAGTTTCGCGTAAGGAAGCAAGACGCGGAGATCAAGCAGGATTCTAGTCGGTTGGAATAGGAATTGATATCGTGCTATCTATGGCAATTGTAACCGACTAGGATTAGCTTCCAGATCTGTAACCCTGCCCTCTGGACTATATAAGGAGAGGCAAGTGACCCCCCTAGAGAACTCAACTCAATACAATCCAATACAATGAGACGCAGGACGTAGGTATTACGCCCACACGGTGGCCGAACCTAGATAAAAACCTTGCATGTGTCTTGCGTCACCATCAAGTTCGTAGCTTGCGCACCTGTCTGCTGATAAACTACTATCGTGGGTATACCCCAAGGTAGACTGTCGACTAGCTTTCATCGACAGTATGAGTTTCTCCTCGAGGAAAGAAGTATGAGTTCTCTTTGCCGATTGTTGCCACGTCAACGTATAATCAAGCTGAATATGGTACGTTCCATGCAGACCATGCATCTATCTTGCATCAAGATTAGCACTATCTACAAATAGACCAAACCGAGCTTTCACTTGAGCCTTTTACCTAGGAGTACCATCGGGTGCGTCCGAAATGGTTTCTTAGCCTATGCTGCATTATGTGCAAACCTTGCACCTATCTTGCACCGAAACTAACACTGTCTCCAAACAGACCGAAGCAAGATTCCGTATGACACACTTCATCCAGGAGTTCCATCATGTACGTCCAGATTGTTTTCCAAGCATTTGGTATGTTTCATGCACCTACCTTGTATCAAGATTAGCACTATCTCTAAACAGACGGAACCGAGCATCCACTTGAGCCCCTTCACCTAGGAGTACCAACAAGTGCGTCCAAAATGGTTTCTTAGACTATGGTGCATTAGGTGTAAACTGTGCACCTATCTTGCACAGAAACTAACAATGTCTCCAAATGGACCGAAGCGAGATTCCATATGACACACGTCATCAAGGAGTTCCATCGGGTGCATCAAAATTGATTTCCAAGCATATGGTATGTTCCAAGCAAACCATGCACCTACCTTGCATAAGGATTAGCACTATCTCCAAACTGACCGAAGCAAGCTTCCACTTGAGCGTCTTCATCCAGGAGTACCAAATAGTGCGTCCAAAATGGTTTCTTAGACTATGGTGCATTAGGCGCAAACTGTGCACGTATCTTGCACTAAAACTTACAATGTCTACAAACGAACCGAAGCAAGATTTCATATGACACACGTCATTAAGGAGTTCTATCGGGTGTGTCCAAATTAATTTCCAAGCATATGGTATGTTCTATGCAGACCGTGCATCTATCTTGCATCAAGTTTAGCACTATCTCCAAACAGATCAAACCGAGCTTCCACTTGAAACTCTTCACGGAACTACCAATAGGTGCTTCCAAAATAGTTTCTTAGACTTTGGTGCATTAGGCGCAAACCATGCACATATCTTGAACCGAAACTAATACTGTCTCTAAGCACATCAAAGCGAGATTCCATATGACACACGTCATCAAGCAGTTCTATCGGGTGTGTCCAAATTAATTTCTAAGCAAATGGTACGTTCCATGCAGACCGTGCATCTATCTTGCATCAAGATTAGCACTATCTCCAAATAGACCAAATCAAGCTTTCTTAGCCTATGCTGCATTATGTGCAAACCTTGCACCTATCTTGCACCGAAACTAACACTGTCTCCAAACAGACCAAAGCAACATTTCGTATGACAAACATCATCTAGGAGTTCCATCATGTGCGTCGAGATTGATTTCCAAGCATTTGGTATGTTCCATGCAAACCGTGCACCTATCTTGCATCAAGATTAGCACTATCTCCAAACAGACCGAACCGAGCATCCACTTGAGCCCCTTCAGCTAGGTGTACCAACAAGTGCGTCCAAAATGATTTCTTAGACTATGGTGCATTAGGTGCAAACTGTGCACTTATCTTGCACCGAAACTAACTATGTCTCCAAATGGACCGAAGCGAGATTCCATATGACACACGTCATCAAGGAGTTCCATCGGGTGCATCCAAATTGATTTCCACCCATATGGTACGTTTCATGCAAACCATGCACCTACCTTGCATAAGGATTAGCACTATCTCCAAACTGACCAAACCAAGCTTCCACTTGAGCCTCTTCACCCAGGAGTATAAAATAGTGCGTCCAAAATGGTTTCTTAGACTATGGTGCATTAGGCGCAAACGGTGCACCTATCTTGCACTAAAACATACAATGTCTACAAACGGACCGAAGCAAGATTCTATATGACGCACGTCATCTAGGAGTTCCATTGGGTGCGTCCATATTGATTTCTAAGCATATGGTATGTTCCTTGCAAATCATCCACCTATCTTGCATTAAGATTAGCACTATCTCCAAATAGATCAAACCGAGCTTCCACTTGAGCCTCTTCACTGAAGTACCAACAGGTGCTTCCAAAATGGTTTCTTAGACTATGGTGCATTAGGCGCAAACCATGCACATATCTTGCACTGAAACTAACACTGTTTCTAAATAGACCAAAGTGAGATTTCAAATGATACACGTCATCAAGGAGCTCCATTGGGTGCATCCAAATTGATTTCCAAGCATATGGTATGTTCCATGCAAACCTGCACCTATCTTGCATCAAGATTACCACTATCTCCAAACAGACCGAACCGAGCATCCACTTGAGCCCCTTCACCTTGGAGTACCAACAAGTGCGTCCAAAATGGTTTCTTAGACTATGGTGCATTAGGAGCAAACTGTGCACCTATCTTGCACCAAAACTAACAATGTCTCCAAATGGACCGAAACGAGATTCCATATGACACACGTCATCAAGGAGTTCCATCGGGTGCATCCAAATTGATTTCCAAGCATATGGTACGTTTCATGCAAACCATGCACCTACCTTGCATAAGGATTAGCACTATCTCTAAACAGACCGAACCGAGCATCCACTTGAGCCCCTTCACCTAGGAGTACGAACAAGTGCGTCCAAAATGGTTTCTTAGACTATGGTGCATTAGGTGCAAACTGTGCACCTATCTTGCACTGAAACTAACAATGTCAACAAATGGAGCGAAGCGAGATTCCATCTGACACACGTCATCAAGGAGTTCCATCGAGTGCATCCAAATTGATTTCCAAGCATATGGTACGTTTCACGCAAACCATGCACCTACCTTACATAAGGATTAGCACTATCTCCAAACTAATCGAACCAAGCTTCCAGTTGAGCCTCTTCACCCAGGAGTACAAAAAGGTGCGTCAAAAATGGTTTCTGAGACTATGGTGCATTAGGCACAAACTATGCACCTATCTTGCACCGAAACTAACATTGTCTCCAAACAGACCGAAGCGAGATTCCATATGACACACGTCATCTAGGAGTTCCATTCGGTGCGTCCAAATTGATTTCTTAACATAAGGTACGTTCCATGCAAACCGTGCATCTATCTTGCATCAAGGTTAGCACTATCTCCAAACAGGAGTACCATCGGGTGCGTCCAAAATGGTTTATTATCCTATGGTGCTTTAGGTGCAAACCGGTTACCTACCTTGCACCGAAACTTACACTGTCTCTAAACGGACCGAAGTGAGATTCCATATGACACATATCATCTAGGAGTTCCATCTGGTGCGTCCAAATTGATTTCTGAGCATAAGGTATGTTCCATGCAAATCGTGCACCTTTCTTGCATCAAGATTAGCACTATCTCTAAACAGACCAAACCGAGCCTCCACTTGAGCCTCTTCACCTAGGAGTACCAATAGGTGCTTCCAAAATGGTTTCTTAGACTTTGGTGCATTAGGCACAAACCATGTACATATCTTGCACCGAAACTAATACTGTCTCTAAGCACACCAAAGCGAGATTCCATATGACACACGTCATCAAGGAGTTCTATCGGGTGTGTCCAAATTAATTTCTAAGCAAATGGTACGTTCCATGCAGACCGTGCATCTATCTTGTATCAAGATTAGCACTATCTCCAAATAGACCAAAACGAGCTTTCACTTGAGCCTTTTACCTAAGAGTACCATCGGGTGCGACCAATATGGTTTCTTAGCATATACTGCATTATGTGCAAACCTTGCACTTATCTTGCACCGAAACTAACAGTGTCTCCAAACAGACCGAAGCAAGATATCGTATGACACACGTCATCTAGGAGTTCCATCATGTGCGTCTAGATTGATTTCCAAGCATTTGGTATGTTCCATGCAAACCGTGCACCTATCTTGCATCAAGATTAGCACTATCTCCAAACAGACCGAACCAAGTATCCACTTGAGCACCTTCACCTAGGAGGACACGTCATCAACGAGTTCCATCAGGTGCATCAAAATTAATTTCCAAGCATGTGGTATGTTCCATGCAAACCATGCACTTACCTTGCATAAGGATTATCACTATGTCCAAACTGACCGAACCAAGCTTCCACTTGAGCCTCTTCACCCAGGCGTACCAAATAGTGCATCCAAAATTGTTTCTTATACTATTGTGCATTAGGTGCAAATTGTGCACCTATCTTGCACTAAAACTTACAATGTCTACAAATAGACCGAAGCAAGATTCCATATGACACACGTCATCTAGGAGTTCCATTGGGTGTGTCCAAATTGATTTCTATGCATATGGTATGTTCCTTGGAAATCATGCACCTATCTTGCATCAAGATTAGCACTATCTCCAAACAGATCAAACCGAGCTTCCACTTGAGCCTCTTCAACTACGAGTACCATCAGATGCGTCTAAAATTGTTTCTTAGACTATGGTGCATTAGGCGTAAACCGTGCACATGTCTTCTACCAAAACTAACACTATCTCTAAATAAATTGAAGTAAGATTCCAAATGACACACATCATCAAGAATTTATATCAGATGCATTCTAATTGATTTCCAAGCATATGGTATGTTCCATGCAAACCGTGCACCAATCTTGCATCAAGATTAGCACTATCTCCAAACAGACCGAACCGAGCTTCCACTTGAGCCTCTTCATCTAGGAGTACAAACAGGTGCGTAAAAAATGGTTTCTTAGACTATGGTGCATTAGGCACAAACTATGCACCTATCTTGCACCGAAACTAACATTGTCTCCAAACAGACCGAAGCGAGATTCCATATGACACAGGTCATCTAGGAGTTCCATTGGGCGCGTCCAAATTGATATCTTAACATATGGTACGTTCCATGCAAACTGTGCAACTATCTTGCTTCAAGATTAGCACTATATCTGAACAGACCAAATCGAGCCTCCACTTGAGCCTCTTCAACTACGAGTACCATCAGATGCGTCTAAAATGGTTTCTTAGCCTATGGTGCATTAGGCGTAAACCGTGCACATGTCTTCTACCAAAACTAACACTATCTCTAAATAAACTGAAGTAAGATTCCATATGACACACATCATCAAGAAGATATATCAGATGCATCCAAATTGATTTCTTACCATATCGTATGTTCCATGCAAACCGTGCACCTATCTTGCATCAAGATTAGCACTATCTCCAAACAGACCGAACCGAGCTTCCACTTGAGCCTCTTCATCTAGGAGTACAAACAGGTGCGTCAAAAATGGATTCTTAGACTATGGTGCATTAGGCACAAATTATGCACCTATCTTGCACCGAAACTAACACTATCTCTAAACGGACCGAAGTGAGATTCCATATGACACATGTCATCTAGGAGTTCCATCTGGTGCATCCAAATTGATTTCTGAGCCTATGGTATGTTCCATGCAAATCGTGCACTTATCTTGCATCAAGATTAGCACTCTCTCTAAACAGACCGAACCGAGCCTCCACATGAGCCTCTTCACCTAGGATTACCAACAGGTGCTTCCAAAATGGTTTCTTAGACTTTGCTGCATTAGGCGCAAACCATGCACATATCTTGCACCGAAACTAATACTGTCTCTAAGCACACCAAAGCGAGATTCCATATGACACACGTCATCAAGGAGTTCTATCAGGTGTGTCCAAATTAATTTCAAAGCATATGGTACGTTCCATGTAGACCATGCATCTATCTTGCATCAAGATTAGAACTATCTCCAAACATATCAAACTGAGCTTTCACTTGAGCCTCTTCACCGAAGTACCAACAGGTGCTTCCAAAATGGTTTCTTAGACTATGGTGCATTAGGCGCAAACCATCCACATATCTTGCACCGAAACTAACACTGTTTCTACACAGACCAAAGAGAGATTCCATATGACACACATCATCAAAGACTTCCATCAGGTGCATCCAAATTGATTTCCAAGCATATGGTATGTTCCATGCAAACCGTGCACCTATCTTGCATCAAGATTAGCACTATCTCCAAACAGACCGAACCGAGCTTCCACTTGAGCCTCTTCATCTAGGAGTACAAACAGGTGCGTAAAAAATGGTTTCTTAGACTATGGAGTATTAGGCACAAACTATGCACCTATCTTGCACCGAAACTAACATTGTCTCCAAACAGACCGAAGAGAGATTCCATATGACACACGTCATCTAGGAGTTCCATTAGGTGCGTCCAAATTGATTTCTTAACATATGGTACGTTGCATGCAAACCGTGCACCTATCTTGCACCGAAACTAACACTTGAAAGTCTCAGTTTGGTTTTGATAATTGATGAAACCTATGTGTACTAACCTTTGTCATGAGTGAAATATAAGAATAGGTTGGTACACACCTAGTGATGGAGCTAGATGATGGTCATGGTGATGGAGGTGACCAAAAGGTGATATTCAAGTGCTCCAACTTGGAAAAGAAGAAAGAGAAAAACAAAATGGGCTCAAGGCAAAGGTATTTTTAGGGCCATTTTGTTTTACGACTCAAGACACCTAGCGGGTGTGAGTGGATTTAGGATAGATAACCGTACTATAAAGAGGGGAAATCTTTAATTGCAATGGTTATCTATTGCCACTAAGTGTGAGTCTCATTTGCATTTACCTAGCGCTTGGTACGTGGTGAGTTGCATGAGAAAGCCTATAAAAAATGATTGTGAAATGCTAACACACATGCACATGGTGGTGTACACTTGGTGGTGTTGGCACTTTTGTGAAGGAGAAAGTGTTCGAGTTGATTTTGATCAACTTGGAGAAGTGAGAGAGGCTTTTCGGTGTTCTCCAAACATTAGGATGGCTTTTAAATTGAAATACTGCTTTGATCCATTATGATTTGGATTGAGAGTTTATATGGATTGTATAGCCCTCTGAGTAAGCTTTCCGAAATGTCTAAGATCATCGAATTCGGAGTTCGGAGCTAGAAGTTAGCATCCTAACAAGCTTTGAGATGGTGCTGAGAATACAAGACCGGAAGTTTCGGTGGTACTTCCGGTGCCTGACCGGAAGTTCCGATCAACCTGACAAGAAGTTCTGGTTGGGCTGTGAGAGGTGCGCTCGCGTTTGAGAAAACACTTCCGGTGTGTGACCGGAAGTTCCGGTCCATGACCAGCAGTTCCGGTCCACAACAGGAAGTTCCGGTCCATGAACGGAAGTCCGCATAGGAGCCTTTGCACATGGCCTCATGTGTCACGATTCACTTCCGGTCTCTGATCGGGAGTTCCGGTGGAACTTCTGATGGGTCTGAGTCTCTCACAACAGTTACATCTGCTTGGCCACAACGGTCAGATCTGCTTGGACTGAGGCTCCAACGGTCAGAGCTGGTCGGACCGGAAGTTCCGGTCCCAGGCACCGGAACTTCCGGTGCCAACTATAAGTCCTCGTTTCCTTTGTTTTTGATGGGACAACTTGAATAGAACACTTTTTCTGACTTCCAGTGGCTCTTCTAAAGAGTAGAGAAAGCTCTCCCTTCCTCCTCTCTCACTCCCTAAGCTTTGTGCTCCATTCAAGTGAGAGATTGAGCTCAAGTGACAGATCTGAGAGCTTCAAGTGCATCTCCTTCCTCTCCGCTTCTTCTCCACAGCTTGGTGCTCATTGGTGAGAGGATTTGGGGAAACCCTAGTGTTGTGCTTTTGTGATTTCATTCTTGTGGCACTAGGTGGTGATTGCAATTGTGGATTTCTTATTACTCTTGGTGATTGTCGTCACATAGACGGTTGTGGATTTATTGATTGGTGAGGGGATTTGGTGATTGTGTCCACCCCCAATCAAGGTGATATTTGTGAGGGGTTTTTGGGCTTATTCCCCGGCGGAGTGCCAAAAGCCACTCTAGTGGATTGCTCGTGTCATTGAGTTACCTCACTTGTGGGTCGGTTCTTGCGATGTCCTAGTGAGGACAAGGTTCGTGCTACACCTCTTAGCCGCCGAACCAGCAAGTGTTGGTCGACACAACGGAGACGTAGCGTACCGGCAAGCACGTGAACCTCAGGAGAAAAATTGGTGTCTCAATTGTGTTTGATTGACATTCACCCGGTGATTGATTGTTCATATATTGGTGATTGGTTCATCCCCCACACAGCGGTATAAATATCTCATCCTCTTCATTTACTTACCGCAAAGTAGTGTAATTAGTTTAGTTGCTTACTTTGTCTTGTGTAGCATAGTTCTCTAGTGTAGCTTGTAGCGACATAGCTCTTGTGTGCCTAGTGTTCATATCAACTAGAATTGTTGGATTGGTGGCTTACAATCACCCCATTAGAGCTAGAGCAAAAAGCTTCGCTTTGTTATTTAATAACCTCTTGCTCTAGTGAGTTTGTAGAATTTTTAAATAGGCTATTCACCCCCTCTAGCCATTATAGGACCTTTCAAGTGGTATCGGAGCCGTGGTCACCGTTTTGTGAAGGCTTAACAACCTCGGTGCTCAAATTATGGCTCAATTAGTGTTCAACCATGTTGGGGGCAAACCACCGTTCTTTGATGGCAGAAGTTCTTTTGACTATTGGAAGAGAAAAATGAAAATGTACCTTGGATCAATCAATGATAGAGTGTGGGAAGTCATGAAGAATGATTTTGTGATCCTTGACCCCACTAACCCTACCGACAATGAGAGAGCAAACAAGCAATGCAATACTATGGCTCTCAACACAATCTATAATGGCATTGATTCAAAGGTGTTTGAACAAGTCAAAGATCTTGAGAAGGCTAGTGAAGTATGGACAAGGCTAGAAGAAACATATGAGGGCACTACAACGGTAAAGAGTGCCAAGCTCTACATGCTCAAAGACAAGCTATCAAACTTCAAGATGAAGGATGATGAGTCAATTCCGGAGATGTTCTATAGGCTCCAAGTCATCATCAATGATCTCAAGGGCCTTGGTGAGAAAGTGATGGATGAGGACTTCATTCACAAGTTCTTGATGTGCTTGCCCAAGAGGTTCAAGACATTGAGAACCATCATATTTAGAGGAGGATTGATGGGTGTATCTCCCAATGATGTACTTGGAGATGTCATGACCATGATCAATACAATGATAATGAGGTCGTGAAGAAGGATGATGATGACAAGAAGAAGAAGAGTGTAGCATTCAAAGCTAGCTCTTCATCCAAGAGCAAGAACAAGGGAAAGGCCAAGAAGGAAGAGTCAAATGATGAGGAGTGCTCCAATGATGATAGTGATGATGAAGCACTAGGACTCTTCGTCCGAAAGATTGGCAAGATGATGAAGAAGAAAGGCTATCACACAAGAAAGAGAAGAGATCACTTCAAGAACAAGGAGCATGTGAGGCTATGCTACATGTGCAAGAGCCCCGACCATATTGTGGCGGATTGTCCTTACAATAGTGACAATGATGAGCATGAGAAGAAGAACAAGAAGGAGAAGAAAGAAAAGAAAGAGAAGAAGATGGTCTTCAAGAAGAAGAAGGGTGGATCCTATGTTGTGACATGGGATAGTGATGCATCTTCGAATGATGATTCAAGTGATGATGACAAGGCATCCAAGAAGAAGGCGCTTGCAAGCATTGCTATCAACAAGCCATCACTCTTCGACACTCCTTCATGCTTCATGGCCAAGGGCCAAAAGGTACAATATGATGAGAGTGAAAGTGAAAGTGAACATGAACATGACAGTGATAGTGATGATGAAAATGAATTCACTAATGAACAACTCATGGACATGCTAGAACAAGCCAATTCACTTATTCAATCTAAAAACAAGAAGTGCAAAGAATTTGCCAAGAAATTGAAAGCTCTTGAGCAATCCTTTGATGAGCTCAATGCTACTCATGAGAGGCTAGTGGATGCCCATGAGAAGCTTGTCAAGGCTCACACCAAGCTTGAAAAGGCTCACTCCTTGTTGTTAGAAGAGAAAAAGGAAAAGGTTGCTGTATCATGTGATGTGGGCACAACATGTGACTTAATTAAAGAATCACCCAACTTATCTATTGTTGTTGCCACTAACTCTTCTTGTAGGTCTTCATCCACCACCACTAACTCTACCTCTACTTCTAGTGTCGGTGTCATTTGTGATACTTCACTAAAGGTTGAGAATGAGACTCTCAAGAGAGAGGTGGATGAGCTCACTCACGCCCTAGGCAAGGCCTATGGTGGTGAGGCCCGCTTGCTAAAATGCTTGGGTAGCCAAAGATTTTCTCTCAACAAAGAGGGATTAGGCCTTTGTAACTCACAAGCCTAGCTTTGTGAAGAGCAATGGTCGGTATTGCAATAGATGCAAGCAAGTTGGGCACCTAGAGCTTAATTGCAACAAAATAAACAAGAACAAGAAAAATGCTAATGTATCTTACATTCCTTTTAATTCTTGTTATGAGCTTACCAAGGGTGAGAAGGGTGTGCATGCTAAGTTTGTTGGTACACCAATTGTGGGTCCAAAGAAGAAGGCCATTTGGGTACCAAAAAGCTTAGTCACTAACCTCCAAGGACCCAAACAAATATGGGTACCTAAGAAACATTAATTTGTTTTGCAGGTAAATTATAAAGCCGGAGGAAGGCATTGAGTGCTTGATAGTGGGTGCACACAACACATGACTGGTGATTCAAGAATGTTCAATTCAATCAATCCAAATGATGACAATGGTGTTGATAGTATCACATTTGGTGACAATGGCAAAGGCAAGGTCAAAGGGCTCGGTAAAATTGCTATATTCAATGACTTGAGCATTTCCAATGTGCTACTAGTAGAGAGTTTGAACTTCAATTTGCTATCCGTCGCTCAACTTTGTGATCTTGGTTTCAAATGCATATTTGGAGTTGATGATGTAGAGATCATAAGTGTAGATATCTCTAACTTGATATTCAAAAGCTTTAGATATGAGAATCTATACTTGGTTGATTTCAATGCTAATGATGCTCAATTATCAACATGCTTGCTCACTAAATCTAGCATGGGGTCATGTTGGAATGAAACAATTGAACAAGTTTGTCAAGCATGATCTTGTTAGAGGCTTAAAAGATGTCACATTTGAGAAAGACAAGCTTTGTAGTGCATGTCAAGCCGGAAAACAAGTTGGCAACACTCATCCAAAGAAAAGTATCATGAGTACATGCAAGGCATTTGAGTTGTTGCACATGGACTTATTTGGACCAACCACATACACAAGCATTGGTGGAAATAAATATGGATTTGTGATAGTGGATGATTTCACAAGATATACATGGGTATTGTTTCTTAGTGACAAGAGTGACGCTTTTGCAACCTTCAAAACATTTGTCAAGAGAATACACAATGAGTTTGAAACAACCATCAAGAAAGTGAGAAGTGACAATGGAAGTGAATTCAAGAACACAAGAGTTGATGAGCTTTGTGATGAATTTGGCATTAGGCATCAATTCTCAGCCAAGTATACCCCACAATCAAATGGTCTTGTTGAGAGGAAGAATAGAACCTTGATTGACATGGCAACATCAATGTTGAGTGAATACAATGTTAGTCATTCTTTTTGGGCCGAAGCAATCAACATGGCTTGCTACTATAGCAACTGACTCTATTGTCACCCAATGATGGAGAAGACACCATATGAGCTCTTGAATGGAAGAAAGCCCAATATTGCATACTTTCGGGTTTTTGGTTGCAAATGCTACATATTGAAGAAAGGCACTAGATTGAGCAAATTTGAAAAGAAATGTGATGAAGGTTTCTTGCTTGGTTACTCCACTACTAGCAAAGCTTATAGAGTTTGGAATTTGGCTAGTGGTACTCTTGAAGAGGTGCATGATGTTGAGTTTGATGAAACCAATGGCTCTCAAGAGGAAGATGAGAATCGAGATGACGTGAGAGGCACTCAATTGGCCAATGCAATGAAGAATATGGATATTGGTGATTTAAGGCCTAGAGAGGTGATTGATGTTGAAGATGACAAAGATCAAGTGTTTCCCACCTCTAATGTGCAAGCTAGTGGTTCTCATATCAAAATCAAGCTAGTACAAGTGGTACACAAGTGCAAGATCAACAAGCTAGTACATCATCTCATGATCAACCAAGTGCAAGCAATCAAGTGCAAATACTCCAACCAATAAATATTGCAAGAGATCATCCATTGTATCATATCATTGGTGATATTCAAAGAGGAGTGCAAACTAGATCAAGATTAGCATCATTTTGTGAGCATTTCTCCTTTGTGTCTCACATTGAGCCAAAGAAGATTGATGAAGCATTGAGAGATGTTGATTGGGTTAATGCCATGCATGAAGAGCTTAACAATTTCGAGAGAAATCAAGTATGGGAATTAGTTGAGAGGCCTAGTGATCACAATGTCATTCGTACTAGATGGGTCTTTCACAACAAACAAGATCAAGATGGGATAGTTGTAAGAAACAAAGCAAGATTGTTAGCACAAGGCTATACTCAAGTTGAAGGTCTTGACTTTGATGAAACATATGCCCTGGTTGCAAGATTGGAAGCAATTAGGATCTTCTTAGCCTATGCTTGTGCTCATAACATCAAGCTATACCAAATGGATGTGAAGAGTGCATTTCTCAATGGCTATATTAATGAAGAAGTTTATGTTGAGCAACCACCCGATTTTGAAGATGACAAGAAACCCAACCATGTTTACAAGCTAAGAAAGGCATTGTATGGTTTGAAGCAAGCACCAAGAGCATGGTATGAGAGATTGAGAGATTTCTTACTGTCTAAAGGTTTCAAGATGGGCAAGGTTGACACCACTCTCTTCACCAAGAAGATTGGCAAAGACTTGTTTGTGTTGCAAATCTATGTTGATGATATCATATTTGGATCAACCAACCAAGAATTTTGTGAAGAGTTTGGAAATATGATGGCTAATGAGTTTGAGATGTCAATGATTGGAGAGCTTAGTTACTTCCTTGGTCTTCAAATGAAGCAATTGAAGAATGGCACTTTTGTGAGTCAAGGCAAGTACATAAAAGACATGCTCAAGAAGTTTAGCATGGATGATGCAAAATCAATTAGCACACCAATGGGAACAAATGGAAGCCTAGATAGTGATACAAGTGGAAATATGGTGGATCAAAAGTTGTATCGGTCTATGATTGGAAGCCTACTCTATGTGACCGCATCAAGACCGGATGTCATGTTTAGTGTATGCATGTGTGCAAGATTCCAAGCCTCACCAAGAGAAAGTCATTTGAAAGCAACAAAAAGAATATTGAGGTACTTGAAGCATACACAAAATGTTGGTTTGTGGTATCCCAAAGGTGCAAAGTTTGAACTTGTTGGATATTCCGACTCGGACTATGTGGGATGCAAAGTTGAAAGAAGAAGCACATCGGGCGCATGCCAACTATTGGGTAGATCACTTGTTTCATGGTCATCCAAGAAGCAAAATAGTGTTGCACTATCAACCGCCGAAGCGGAATACATTGTGGCTGGTAGTTGTTGTGCACAAATCCTATGGATAAAGGCAACTTTGAAGGACTTTGGAATCAACTTCAAGCAAGTGCCATTGCTATGTGACAATGAAAGTGCCGTAAAGCTCACCAACAACCTGGTTCAACACTCAAGAACAAAGCACATAGATGTCCGCCATCACTTCATAAGAGATCACCAACAAAAAGGGGACATTTGCATTGAGAGTATAGGTATCGATGATCAAGTTGCCGATATTCACCAAGCCACTTGATGAGAAGAGGTTTTGCAAGCTAAGGAATGAATTGAACATACTTGACTTCTCAAATATGTGTTGATGCACCCCCATTATTAGACATGCCTCTCCTTCGAGCAACGCAAGGTAAATTTGATTGACATGTCATTCATTCTTTGTTAAGGACTTGTTTAGTGCATCTAGTCATTCCTTGCATGTCTTAGGCTCATTCATGAAAATCAAATGAATTTGATGTTTGTATGGTACCACTATTGCTTCTATGCTTGACTTGACCTAGTGGTAGCATATGACATGTTTTTGGGCTTGCAATCCTAGTGTTTGATCTAGAATATGAGCTATAAGTGCTTAACTCAACATGGTACAAGATAACCCTTATTTGGAGGTGTGAAAAAGCTTGTCCTTGGATCAAACCGAGTTAAATATCTTAGGCAAGTAATCTAGATTGGACCATTTTGGGAAAATGATCTCACTTCACATGGTTTCACACTATCCTATCTAAAATTTCAGCTCACCTTTTGTGGTCTTTGATGACAAAGGGGGAGATAATTTCCCAAAGATTTGCTAAAGGGGGAGAGAAATTACAAATAAATACAAAGATAGGGGAGTAACATGTTAAAAGAAGGGGGGTCAATTAAAAAATTTTAAAGCAGACAGGTAGGGGGAGCAAGCTCATAAACTTGTATGTTGCATTTGATGTGCATTACATATGCTTGCTTGAATAGCATTTTTTTATACATGCTTATGTGATGTTTGCTAGTTGTAAAATTGATTGATGAAATGAAAAACTAGCATGTGTACGATAATAGTTAGATGTGCCTTGCATGTTTTGTTTTTACAAGAGGTACTAGAGCCTTGTTTATAATGTTGATCTCACAAGGTATCTAGTGTTTATGTTTGCAAGAGCTATCTAACTAACCATGGTGCTAAGGATGGTGTTCAAATGGCAACTCCGATTGGTATCATGCTTGAAAGGTCCATTCTTTACACCTTAGCATCATTTGGTAGTCTTTGTCTCCTATGTTTCCTATCTAAGAATGTGTGCAAGCTTTCAAATCCAAACTCTTAGCACATATGTAGGGGGAGCCAATGCTACCAATTTGGGTTTATGAAATTTGTCCATATCCTTCACACATGGTAAAAAGCTTGGGCAAGCAACATGAGCCTAAAAAGATTTTATTGAATATCTTTGTGAAAAGGTTGTCATCAATTACCAAAAAGGGAGAGATTGAAAGTCCCAGTTTGGTTTTGATAATTGATGAAACCTATGTGTACTAACCTTTGTCATGAGTAAAATATAAGAATAGGTTGGTACACACCAAGTGATGGAGCTAGATGATGGTCATGGTGATGGAGGTGACCAAAAGATGATATTCAAGTGCTCCAACTTGGAAAAGAAGAAAGAGAAAACCAAAATGGGCTCAAGGCAAAGGTATTTTTTAGGGCCATTTTGTTTTACCACTCAAGATACCTAGCGGGTGTGAGTTGATTTAGGATAGATAACCGTACTATAAAGAGGGGAAATCTTTAATTGCAATGGTTATCTAGTGCCACTAAGTGTGAGTCTCATTTGCATTTACCAAGCGCTATGTGAGGCGGTGAGTTGCATGAGAAAGCCTATAAAAAATGATTGTGAAATGCTAACACACATGCACATGGTGGTGTACACTTGGTGGTGTTGGCACTTTTGCGAAGGAGAAGGTGTTGGAGTTGATTTTGATCAACTTGGAGAAGAGAGAGAGGCTTTTCGGTGTTCTCCGGACATTAGGAAGGATTTTAGATTGAAATACTGCTTTGATCCATTATGATTTGGATTGAGTATCCATATAGATTGTATAGCCCTCTGAGTAAGCTTTCCGAAATGTACAAGATCATCGAATTCGGAGTTCGGAGCTAGAAGTTAGCATCCTAACAAGTTTTGAGATGGTGCTGAGAATACAGGACCGAAACTTCCGGAGGTACTTCCGGTGCCTGACCCGAAGTTCCGGTCAGCCTGACAGGAAGTTCTGGTTGGGCTGTGAGAGGTGCGCTCGTGTTTGAGAAAACACTTCCGGTGTGTGTCCGGAAGTTTCGGTCAGCAACAGGAAGTTCTGGTCCATGAACGGAAGTCCGCATAGGAGCCTTTGCACATGGCCTCGCGTGTCAGGATTCTCTTCCGTTCTCTGACCGGAAGTTCTGGTGGAACTTCCGACGGGTCCGAGTCTCTCACAACGGTCAGATCTGCTTGGACCGAGGCTCCAACAGTCAGATCTGGTCGGACCGGAAGTTCCGGTCCCAGGCACCGAAACTTCTGATGCCACACTATAAGTCCTTGTTTCCTTCGTTTTTGACGGGACAACTTGAATAGAACACTTTTTCTGACTTCTGGTGGCTCTTCTAAAGAGTAGAGAAAGCTCTCCCTTCCTCCTCTCTCACTCCCTAAGCTTTGTGCTCCATTCAATTGAGAGATTGAGCTCAAGTGACAGATCTGAGAGCTTCAAGTGCATCTCCTTCCTCTCCTCTCCTTCTCCATAGCTTGGTGCTCATTGGTGAGAGGATTTGGGGAAACCCTAGTGTTGTGCTTTTGTGATTTCATTCTTGTGGCACTAGGTGGTGATTGCAATTGTGGATTTTTCTTATTACTCTTGGTGATTACCGTCACCTAGATGGTTGTGGATTTATTGATTGGTGAGGAGATTTGGTGATTGTGTCCACCTCCAATCAAGGTGATATTTGTGAGGGGTTTTTGGTCTTATTCCCCGGCGGAGTGCCAAAAGCCACTCTAGTGGATTGCTCGTGTCATTGAGTTACCTCACTTGTGGGTCGGTTCTTGCGGTGTCCTAGTGAGGATGAGGTTCGTGCTACACCTCTTAGCCACTGAACCACCAAGTGTTGGTCGACACAACGGGGACGTAGCATGCCGGCAAGCATGTGAACCTCGGGAGAAAAATTGGTGTCTCAATTGTGTTTGATTGACATTCACCCGGTGATTGATTGTTCATATATTGGTGTTTGGTTCATCCCCCACAGCGGTATAAATATCTCAACCTCTTTATTTACTTACCGCAAAGTAGTGTAGTTAGTTTAGTAGCTTACTTTGTCTTGTGTAGCATAGTTCTCTAGTGTAGCTTGTAGCGACATAGCTCTTGTGTGTCTAGTGTTCATATCAACTAGAATTGTTGGATAGGTGGCTTGCAATCACCCCATTAGAGCTAGAGCAAAAAGCTTCGCTTTGTTGTTTACTAACCTTTTTCTCTAGTGAGTTTGTAGAATTTTTAAATAGGTTATTCACCCCCTCTAGCCATTATAGGACCTTTCAACACTGTCTCTAAATGGACCGAAGGGAGATTCCATATAACATATGTCATCTAGGAGTTCCATCTGGTGCGTCCAAATTGATTTCTGAGCATTTGGTATGTTCCATGAAAATCGTACACCTATCTTGCATCAAGATTAGCACTATCTCTAAACAGACCGAACCGAGCCTCCACTTGAGCCTCTTCACCTAGGAGTACCAACAGGTGCTTCCAAAATGGTTTCTTAGACTATGGTGCATTAGGTGCAAACCATGCACATATATTGCATGGAAACTAATACTATTTCTAAACAGACCAAGGCGAGATTCCATATGACACACATCATCAAGGAGTTCCATCGGGTGCATCCAAATTGATTTCCAAGCATATGGTATGTTCCATGCAAACCGTGCACCTATCTTGCATCAAGATTAGCACTATCTCGAAACAGACCAAACCGAGCTTCCACTTGAGCCTCTTCATCTAGGAGTACCAACAGGTGTGTCAAAAATGGTTTCTTAGACTATGGTGCATTAAGCACAAACTGTGCACCTATCTTGCACCAAAACTAACATTGTCTCCAAACAGACAGAAGCGAGATTCCATATGACACACGTCATCTAGGAGTTCCATTGGGTGCGTCCAAATTGATTTCTTAACATATGGTACGTTCCATGCAAACTGTGCAACTATCTTGCATCAAGATTAGCACTATATCCGAACAGAACAAATTGAGCCTCCACTTGAGCCTCTTCAACTACGAGTACCATCAGGTGCGTCTAAAATAGTTTCTTAGCCTATGCTGCATTAGGCGTAAACCGTGCACATATCTTCTACCAAAACTAACACTGTCTCTAAACGAACCGAAGCAAGATTCCATTTGACACACATCATCAAGGAGTTATATCAGGTGCGTCGTAATTGATTTCTAAGCATATCGTATGTTCCATGCAAACTGTGCATATATCTTGCATCAAGATTAGCACTGTCTCCAAACAGACCAAACCAAGCTTTCACTTGAGCCCCTTGACCTAGGAGTACCATCGGGTGTGTCGAAAATGGTTTCTTAAACTATGGTGCATTAGGTGCAAACCGTGCACCTATCTTCTACCGAAACTAACATTGTCTCCAAACAGACCGAAGTGAGAGTCCATATGACACACATCATCCATTGGGTGCGTCCAAATTGATTTGTTAACATATGGCACGTTCCATGCAAACTGTGCAACTATCTTGCATCAAGATTAACACTATCTCTAAACAGACCGAACCGAGCCTCCACTTGAGCCTCTTCACCTAGGAGTACCAACAGGTGCTACCAAAATGGTTTCTTAGACTTTGGTGCATTAGGCGTAAATCGTGCACATATCTTGCACCGAAACTAATATTGTCTCTAAGCACCCCAAAGCGAGATTCCATATGACACACGTCATCAAGGAGTTCTATCAAGTGTGTCCAAATTCATTTCTAAGCATATGGTACGTTTCATGCAGACCGTGCATCTATCTTGCATCAAGATTAGCACTATCTCCAAATATACCAAACCGAGCATCCACTTCAGCCCCTTCACCTAGGAGTACCAACAAGTGCGTCCAAAATTGTTTCTTAGACTATGGTGCATTACGTGCAAACTGTGCACCTATCTTGCACCGAAACTAACAATGTCTCCAAATAGACCAAAGCGAGATTCCATATGACACACGTCATCTAGGAGTTCCATCGGGTGCATCCAACTTGATTTCCAAGCATATGGTATGTTCCATTCAAACCATACACCTACCTTGCATAAGGATTAGCACTATCTCCAAACTGACCGAACCAAGCTTCCACTTGAGCCTCTTCACCCAGGAGAGTACCAAATAGTGCGTCCGAAATGGTTTCTTAGACTATGGTGCATTAGGCGCAAACTGTGCACCTATCTTGCATTAAAACTTACAATGTCTACAAATGGACCGAAGCAAGATTCCATATGACACACGTCATCTAGGAGTTCCATTGCGTGCGTCCAAATTGATTTCTAAGCATATGGTATGTTCCTTGCAAATCATGCACCTATCTTGCATCAAGATTAGCACTATCTCCAAACAAATCTAACCGAGCTTTCACTTGAGCCTCTTCACTAAAGTACCAACAAGTGCTTCCAAAATGGTTTCTTAGACTATGGTGCATTAGGCGCAAACCATGCACATATCTTGCACCGGAACTAACAGTATTTGTAAACAGACTAAAGCGAGATTCCATATCATACACGTCATCAAGGAGTTCCATCGGGTGCATCCAAATTGATTTCCAAGCATATGGTATGTTCCATGCAAACCGTGCACCTATCTTGCATCAAGATTAGCACTATCTTGAAACAGACCAAACCGAGCTTCCACTTGAGCCTCTTCATCGAGGAGTACCAACAGGTGTGTCAAAAATGGTTTCTTAGACTATGGTGCATTAAGCACAAACTGTGCACCTATCTTGCACCAAAACTAACATTGTCTCCAAACAGACAGAAGCGAGATTCCATATGACACACGTCATCTAGGAGTTCCATTGGGTGCGTCCAAATTGATTTCTTAACATATGGTACGTTCCATGCAAACTGTGCAACTATCTTGCATCAAGATTAGCACTATATCCGAACAGACCAAATTGAGCCTCCACTTGAGCCTCTTCAACTACGAGTACCATCAGGTGCGTCTAAAATAGTTTCTTAGCCTATGCTGCATTAGGCGTAAACCGTGCACATATCTTCTACCAAAACTAACACTGTCTCTAAACGAACCGAAGCAACATTCCATTTGACACACATCATCAAGGAGTTATATCAGGTGCGTCCTAATTGATTTCTAAGCATATCGTATGTTCCATGCAAACTGTGCATATATCTTGCATCAAGATTAGCACTATCTCCAAACAGACCAAACCAAGCTTTCACTTGAGCCCCTTGACCTAAGAGTACCATCGGGTGTGTCGAAAATGGTTTCTTAAACTATGGTGCATTAGGTGCAAACCGTGCACCTATCTTCTACCGAAACTAACATTGTCTCCAAACAGACCGAAGTGAGAGTCCATATGACACACATCATCCATTGGGTGCGTCCAAATTGATTTGTTAACATATGGCACGTTCCATGCAAACTGTGCAACTATCTTGCATCAAGATTAACACTATCTCTAAACAGACCGAACCGAGCCTCCACTTGAGCCTCTTCACCTAGGAGTACCAACAGGTGCTACCAAAATGGTTTCTTAGACTTTGGTGCATTAGGCGTAAACCGTGCACATATCTTGCACCGAAACTAATATTGTCTCTAAGCACCCCAAAGCGAGATTCCATATGACACACGTCATCAAGGAGTTCTATCAAGTGTGTCCAAATTCATTTCTAAGCATATGGTACGTTTCATGCAGACCGTGCATCTATCTTGCATCAAGATTAGCACTATCTCCAAATATACCAAACCGAGCATCCACTTCAGCCCCTTCACCTAGGAGTACCAACAAGTGCGTCCAAAATTGTTTCTTAGACTATGGTGCATTACGTGCAAACTGTGCACCTATCTTGCACCGAAACTAACAATGTCTCCAAATAGACCAAAGCGAGATTCCATATGACACACGTCATCTAGGAGTTCCATCGGGTGCATCCAAACTTGATTTCCAAGCATATGGTATGTTCCATTCAAACCATACACCTACCTTGCATAAGGATTAGCACTATCTCCAAACTGACCGAACCAAGCTTCCACTTGAGCCTCTTCACCCAGGAGAGTACCAAATAGTGCGTCCGAAATGGTTTCTTAGACTATGGTGCATTAGGCGCAAACTGTGCACCTATCTTGCATTAAAACTTACAATGTCTACAAATGGACCGAAGCAAGATTCCATATGACACACGTCATCTAGGAGTTCCATTGCGTGCGTCCAAATTGATTTCTAAGCATATGGTATGTTCCTTGCAAATCATGCACCTATCTTGCATCAAGATTAGCACTATCTCCAAACAAATCTAACCGAGCTTTCACTTGAGCCTCTTCACTAAAGTACCAACAAGTGCTTCCAAAATGGTTTCTTAGACTATGGTGCATTAGGCGCAAACCATGCACATATCTTGCACCGGAACTAACAGTATTTGTAAACAGACTAAAGCGAGATTCCATATCATACACGTCATCAAGGAGTTCCATCGGGTGCATCCAAATTGATTTCCAAGCATATGTTATGTTCCATGCAAACCGTGCACCTATCTTCCATCAAGATTAGCACTATCTCCAAACAGACCGAACCGTGCATCTATCTTACATCAAACCGAGCTTTCACTTGAGCCCCTTGACCTAGGAGTACCATCGGGTGTGTCCAAAATGGTTTTTTATCCTATGGTGCATTAGGTGCAAACTGTGCACCTATCTTGCACCGAAACTAACACTATCTCTAAACGAACCGAAGTGAGATTCCATATGACACATGTCATCTAGAAGTTCCATCTGGTGCGTCCAAAATGATTTCTGAGCATATGGTATGTTCCATGCAAATCGTGCACCTATCTTGCATCAAGAATAGCACTATCTCTAAACAGACCGAACCGAGCCTCCACTTGAGCCTCTTCACCTAGGAGTACCAACAGGTGCTTCCAAAATGGTTTCTTAGACTTTGGTGCATTAGGCGCAAACCGTGCACATATCTTGCACCAAAACTAATACTGTCTCTAAGCACACCAAAGCGAGATTCCATATGACACACGTCATCAAGCATATGGTATGTTCCTTGCAAATCATGCACCTATCTTGCATTAAGATTAGCACTATCTCCAAACAGATAAAACCGAGCTTCCACTTGAGCCTCTTCACCAAAGATCCAAGAGGTGCTTCCAAAATGGTTTCTTAGACTATGGTGCATTTGGCGCAAACCATGCACATATCTTGCACCGAAACGAACACTGTTTCTAGACAGACCAAAGTGAGATTCCATGTGACACATGTCATCAAGGAGTTCCGACGGGTGCATCCAAATTGATTTCCAAGCATATGGTATGTTCCATGCAAACCGTGCACCTATCTTGCATCGAGATTAGCACTGTCTCCAAACAGACCGAACGAAGCTTCCACTTGAGCCTCTTCATCTAAGAGTACAAACAGGTGCATCAAAAATGGTTTCTTAGACTATGGTGTATTAGGCACAAACTATGCACCTATCTTGCACCAAAACAAACATTGTCTCCAAACAGACCGAAGCAAGATTTCATATGATACACGTCATCTAGGAGTTCCATTGGGTGCGTCCAAATTAATTTCTTAACATATGGTATGTTCCATGCAAACTGTGCAACTATCTTGCATCAAGATTAGCACTATATCCGAACAGACCAAATGGGCTATGAGTACCATCGGGTGCGTCTAAAATGGTTTCTTAGCCTATGGTGCATTAGGCGTAAACTATGCACATATCTTGCACCGAAACGAACACTGTTTCTAAACGAACCAAATCAAGATTCCATTTGACACATGTCATCCTGGAGTTCCGTCGTGTGCATCCAAATTGATTTCCAAGCATATGGTATGTTCCATGCAAACTGTGCACCTATTTTGCATCAAGATTAGCACAATCTCCAAACAGACTGAACCGAGCTTCCACTTGAGCCTCTTCATCTAGGAGTACCATCGGGTGCGTCCAAAATGGTTTCTTATTATATGGTGCATTAGGTGCAAACCGTGCACTTATCTTGCACCAAAACTAACACTGTCTCTAAACGGACCAAAGTGAGATTCCATATGACACATGTCATCTAGGAGTTCCATCTGGTGCGTCCAAATTGATATCTAAGCATATGGTATGTTTCATGCTAATCATGCACCTATCTTGCATCAAGATTAGCACTATCTCCAAACAGATCGAAGTGAGCATCCACTTGAGCCCCTTCACCTAGGAGTACCAACAAGTGTGTCCAAAATGGTTTCTTAGACTATGGTGCATTAGGTGCAAACTGTGCACCTATCTTGCACCGAAACTAACAATGTCTCCAAATGACAGAAGCGAGATTCCATATGACACACGTCATCAAGGACTTCTATCGGGTGCATCCAAATTCATTTCCAAGCATATGGTATGATCCATGCAAACCATGCACCTACCATGCATAAGGATTAGCACTATCTCCAAACTAAGCGAACCAAGCTTCCACTTAAGCCTCTTCACCTAGGAGTACCAAATAGTGCGTCCAAAATGGTTTCTTAGACCATGGTGAATTAGGTGCGAACTGTGCACCTATCTTGCACTAAAACTTACAATGTCTACAAACGGACCGAAGCAAGATTCCATATGACACACGTCATCTAGGAGTTCCATTGGGTGCGTCCAAATTGATTTCTAAGCATATGGTATGTTCCTTGTAAATCATGCACCTATCTTGCATCAAGATTAGTACTATCTCCAAACAGATCAAACCGAGCTTCCACTTCAGTCTCTTCATCGAAGTACCAACAGGTGCTTTCAAAATGGTTTTTAGACTATGGTGCATTAGGCACAAACCATGCACATATCTTGCACCGAAACTAATACTGTTTCTAAACAGACCAAAGCGAGATTCCATATGACACATGTCATGAAGGAGTTCTATCAGGTGCATCCATATTGATTTCCAAGCATATGGTATGTTCCATGCAAACTGTGCTCGTATCTTGCATCAAGATTAGCACTATCTCCAGACAGACCGAACCGAGCTTCCACTTGAGCTTTTTTTATCTCGGAGTACAAACAGGTGTGTCAAAAATGGTTTCTTAGACTATGGTGCATTAGGCACAAACTATCCACCTATCTTGCCCCGAAACTAATATTGTCTCCAAACAGACCGAAGCGAGATTCCATATGACACACGTCATCTAGGAGTTCCGTTGGGTGCGTCCAAATTAATTTCATAACATAAGGTACGTTCCATGCAAACTGTGCAACTATCTTGCATCAAGATTAGCACTATATCCAAGTAGACCAAATCAAGCCTCCACTTGAGCCTTTTCAACTACGAGTACCATCGGGTGGGTCTATGGTGCATTAGGCGTAAACCATAGACATATCTTCTACCAAAACTAACACTGTCTCTAAACGAACTGAAGCAAGATTCCATATGACACACATCATCAACGAGATATATCAGGTGAGTCCTAATTGATTTCTGAGCATACCGTATGTTCCATGCAAACCGTGCATCTATCTTGCATCAAACCGAGCTTTCACTTGAACCCCTTGACCTAGGAGTACCATCGGGTGTGTCCAAAATGGTTTTTTATCCTATGGTGCATTAGGTGCAAACTGTGCACCTATCTTGCACCGAAACTAACACTATCTCTAAACGGACCGAAGTGAGATTCCATATGACACATGTAATCTAGGAGTTCCATTTGGTGCGTCCAAATTGATTTCTGAGCATATGGTATGTTCCATGCAAATCGTGCACCTATCTTGCATCAAGAATAGCACTATCTCTAAATAGACCGAACCGAGCCTCCACTTGAGCCTCTTCACCTAGGACTACCAACAGGTGCTTCCAAAATGGTTTCTTAGACTTTGGTGCGTTAGGCGCAAACCGTGCACATATCTTGCACCGAAACTAATAATGTCTCTAAGCACACCAAAGCGAGATTCCATATGACACACGTCATCAAGCATATGGTATGTTCCTTGCAAATCGTGCACTATCTTGTATCAAGATTAAAACTATCTCCAAACAGATAAAACCAAGCTTCCACTTGAGCCTCTTCACCAAAGATCCAACAAATGCTTCCAAAATGGTTTCTTAGACTATGGTGCATTAGGCGCAAACCATGCACATATCTTTCAGTGAAACGAACACTGTTTCTAGACACACCAAAGTGAGATTCCATATGACACATGTCATCAAGGAGTTCTGTCGGGTGCCTCCAAATTGATTTCCAAGCATATGTTATGTTCCATGCAAACCGTGCACCTATCTTGCATCAAGATTAGCACTATCTCCAAACAGACCGAACCGAGCATCCACTTGAGCCTCTTCATCTAGGAGTACAAACAGGTGCATAAAAAACAGTTTCTTAGACTATGGTGCATTAGGCACAAACTATGCACCTATCTTGCCTCGAAACTAACATTGTCTCCAAACAGACCGAAGCGAGATTCCATTTGACACACATCATCTAAGAGTTCCATTGGGTGTGTCCAAATTGATTTCTAAGCATATGGTACGTACCATGCAAATCATGCACCTATCTTGCATCAATATTATGCAAACCGTGTAAAAATAGGTGCGTCAAAAATGGTTTCTTAGACTATGGTGCATTAGGCACAAATTATGCACCTATCTTGCACCGAAACTAACACTATCTCTAAACGGACCGAAGTGAGATTCCATATGACACATGTCATCTAGGAGTTCCATCTGGTGCATCCAAATTGATTTCTGAGCATATGGTATGTTCCACGCAAATCGTGCACTTATCTTGCATCAAGATTAGCACTCTCTCTAAACAGACCGAACCGAGCCTCCACTTGAGCCTCTTCACCTAGGATTATCAACAGGTGCTTCCAAAATGGTTTCTTAGACTTTGCTACATTAGGCGCAAACCATGCACATAACTTGCACCGAAACTAATACTGTCTCTAAGCACACCAAAGCGAGATTCCATATGACACACGTCATCATGGAGTTCTATCGGGTGTGTCCAAATTAATTTCAAAGCATATGGTACGTTCCATGAAGACCATGCATCTATCTTTCATCAAGATTAGAACTATCTCCAAACAGATCAAACCGAGCTTCCACTTGAGCCTCTTCACCGAAGTACCAACAGGTGCTTCCAAAATGGTTTCTTAGATTATGGTGCATTAGTCGCAAACCATACACATATCTTGCACCGAAACTAACACTGTTTCTACACAGACCAAAGAGAGATTCCATATGACCCACATCATCAAAGAGTTCCATCAGGTGCATCCAAATTGATTTCCAAGCATATGGTCTCTTCCATGCAAACCGTGCACCTATCTTGCATCAAGATTAGCACTATCTCCAAAAAGACCGAACCGAGCTTCCACTTGAGCCTCTTCATCTTGGAGTACAAACAGGTGCGTCAAAAATGGTTTCTTAGACTATGGTGCATTAGGCACAAACTATGCACCTATCTTGCACCGAAACTAACATTGTCTCCAAACAGACCGAAGCGAGATTCCATATGACACAGGTCATCTAGGAGTTCCATTGGGTGCGTCCAAATCGATATCTTAACATATGGTACGTTCCATGCAAACTGTGCAACTATCTTGCTTCAAGATTAGCACTATATCTGAACAGGCCAAATCGAGCCTCCACTTGAGCCTCTTCAACTACAAGTACCATCAGATGCGTCTAAAATGGTTTCTTAGCCTATGGTGCATTAGGCGTAAACCGTGCACATGTCTTATACCAAAACTAACACTATCTCTAAATAAACCGAAGTAAGATTCCAAATGACACACATCAACAAGAAGTTATATCAGATGCATTCTAATTGATTTCTTACCATATCATATGTTCCATGCAAACCGTGCACCAATCTTGAATCAAGATTAGCACTATCTCCAAACAGACCGAACCGAGCTTCCACTTGAGCCTCTTCATCTACGAGTACAAACAGGTGCGTAAAAAATGGTTTCTGAGACTACGGTGCATTAGGCACAAACTATGCACCTATCTTGCACCGAAACTAACATTGTCTCCAAACAGACCGAAGCGAGATTCCATATGACACAAGTCATCTAGGAGTTCCATTGGGCGCATCCAAATTGATATCTTAACATATGGTACGTTCCATGCAAACTGTGCAACTATCTTGCTTCAAGATTAGCACTATATCTGAACAGACCAAATCGAGCCTCCACTTGAGCCTGTTCAACTACAAGTACCATCAGATGCGTCTAAAATGGTATCTTAGCCTATGGTGCATTAGGCGTAAACCGTGCACATGTCTTCTACCAGAACTAACACTATCTCTAAATAAACCGAAGTAAGATTCCATATGACACACTTCATCAAGAAGTTATATCAGATGCATCCAAATTGATTTCTTACCATATCGTATGTTCCATGCAAACCGTGCACCTATCTTGCATCAAGATTAGCACTATCTCCAAACAGACCGAACCGAGCTTCCACTTGAGCCTCTTCATCTAGGAGTACAAATAGGTGCGTCAAAAATGGTTTCTTAGACTATGGTGCATTAGGCACAAATTATGCACCTATCTTGCACCGAAACTAACACTATCTCTAAACGGACCGAAGTGAGATTCCATATGACACATGTCATCTAGGAGTTCCATCTGGTGCATCCAAATTGATTTCTGAGCATATGGTATGTTCCACGCAAATCGTGCACTTATCTTGCATCAAGATTAGCACTCTCTCTAAACAGACCGAACCGAGCCTCCACTTAAGCCTCTTCACCTAGGATTACCAACAAGTGCTTCCAAAATGGTTTCTTAGACTTTGCTGCATTAGGCGCAAACCATGCACATATCTTGCCCCGAAACTAATACTGTCTCTAAGCACACCAAAGCGAGATTCCATATGACACACGTCATCAAGGAGTTCTATCGGGTGTGTCCAAATTAATTTCAAAGCATATGGTACGTTCCATGTAGACCATGCATCTATCTTGCATCAAGATTAGCACTATCTCCAAACAGATCAAACCGAGCTTCCACTTGAGCCTCTTCACCGAAGTACCAACAGGTGCTTCCAAAATGGTTTCTTAGACAATAGTGCATTAGGCGCAAACCATCCACATATCTTGCACCGAAACTAACACTGTTTCTACATAGACCAAAGAGAGATTCCATATGACACACATCATCATGGAGTTCCATCAGGTGCATCCAAATTGATTTCCAAGCATATGGTATGTTCCATGCAAACCGTGCACCTATCTTGCATCAAGATTAGCACTATCTCCAAACAGACGGAACCGAGCTTCCACTTGAGCCTCTTCATCTAGGAGTACAAACAGGTGCGTAAAAAATGGTTTCTTAGACTATGGTGCATTAGGCACAAACTATGCACCTATCTTGCACCGAAACTAACATTGTCTCCAAACCGACCGAAGCAAGATTCCATATGACACACGTCATCTAGGATTTCCATTAGGTGCGTCCAAATTGATTTCTTAACATATGGTACGTTGAATGCAAACTGTGCAACTATCTTGCATCAAGATTAGCACTATATCCAAACAGACCAAATCGAGCCTCCACTTGAGCCTCTTCAACTACGAGTACCATCAGGTGCGTCTAAAATGGTTTCTTAGCCTACGGTGCATTAGGCGTAAACCGTGCAAATATCTTCTACCAAAACTAACACTGTCTCTAAACGAATCGAAGCAAGATTCCATATGACACACATCATCAAGGAGATATATCAGGTGCGTCCTAATTAATTTCTGACCATATCGTATGTTCCATGCAAACCGTGCATCTATCTTGCATCAAGATTAACACTATCTCCAAATAGACAAATATGAGCTTTCACTTGAGCCCCTTGACCTAGGAGTACCATCGGCTGTGTCCAAAATGGTTTCTTATCCTATGGTGCATTAGGTGCAAACCGTGCACCTATCTTGCAACTAAACTAACACTGTCTCTAAACAGATCGAAGTGAGATTCCATATGACACATGTCATCTAGGAGTTCCATCTAGTGCATCCAAAGTGATTTCTGAGCATATCATATGTTCCATGCAAATCGTGCACCTATCTTGCATCAAGATTAGCACTATCTCTAAACAGACCGAACCGAGCCTCCACTTGAGCCTCTTCACCTAGGAGTACCAACAGGTGCTTCCAAAATAGTTTCTTAGACTTTGGTGCATTAGGCGCAAACCGTGCACATATCTTGCACCGAAACTAGTACTGTCTCTAAGCACACCAAAGCGAGATTCCATATGACACACGTGATCAAGGAGTTCTATCGGGTGTGTCCAAATGATTTTCTAAGCATATGGTACGTTCCGTGCAGACCGTGCATCTTTCTTGCATCAAGAGTAGCACTATCTCCAAACAGATCAAACTAAGCTTCCACTTGACCCTCTTCAGCGAAGTACCAACAAGTGCTTCCAAAATGGTTTCTTAGACTATGGTGCATTAGGCGCAAACCATGCACATATCTTACACCAAAACTAATACTGTTTCTAAACTGACCAAAGCGAGATTCCATATGACACACGTCATCTAGGAGTTCCATTGGGTGCGTCCAAATTGATATCTTAACATATAGTACGTTCCATGCAAACTGTGCAACTATGTTGCATCAAGATTAGCACTATATCTGAATAGACCAAATCGAGCCTCCACTTGGGCCTCTTCAACTACGAGTACCATCGGATGCATCTAAAATGGTTTCTTAGCCTATGGCGCATTAGGCGTAAACCATGCACATGTCTTCTACCAAAACTAACACTGTCTCTAAATGAACCGAAGAAAGATTCCATATGTCACACATCATCAAGGCGTTATATCAGGTGCATCCTAATTGATTTCTGACGATATCATATGTTCCATGCAAACCGTGCATCTATCTTGCATCAAGATTAGCACTATCTCCAAACAGACCAAGCTGAGCTTTCACTTGAGCCCCTTGACCTAGGAGTACCATCGGGTGCGTCCAAAATTATTTCTTATCCTATGGTGCATTAGGTGCAAACTGTGCACCTATCATGCACCGAAACTAACACTATCTCTAAATGGACCGAAGTGAGATTCCATATGACACATGTCATCTAGCAGTTCTATCTGCTGCATCCAAATTGATTTCTGAGCATATCATATGTTCCATGCAAATCTTGCACCTATCTTGCATCAATATTAGCACAATCTCTAAACAGACCGAACCGAGCCAACACTTGAGCCTCTTCACCTAGGAGTACTAACAGGTGCTTCCAAAGTGGTTTCTTAGACTTTGGTGCATTAGGCGCAAACCGTGCATATATCTTGCACCAAAACTAATACTGTCTCTAAGCACTCCAAAGTGAGATTCCATATGACACACATCATCAAAGAGTTCTATCGGGTGCGTCCAAATTAATTTCTAAGCATATGGTACATTCCATGCAGACCACGCATCTATCTTGCATGAAGATTAGCACTATCTCCAAACAGATCAAACCGAGCTTCCACTTGAGCCTCTTCACTGAAGTACCAACAGGTGCTTCCAAAATGGATTCTTAGTCTTTGGTGCATTAGGTGCAAACCATCCACATATCTTGCACCGAAACTAACACTGTTTCTAAACTGACCAAAGCGAGATTCCATATGACACACATCATCAAGGAGTTCCATCCAAATTGATTTCCAAGCATATGATATGTTCCATGCAAACTGTGCACCTATCTTGCATCAAGATTAGCACTATCTCCAAACAGACCGAACCGAGCTTCCACTTGAGCCTCTTCATTCAGGAGTACAAACAGGTGCGTCAAAATGGTTTCTTAGACTATAGTGCATTAGGCACAAACTATGCACCTATCTTGCACTGAAACTAACATTGTCTCCAAACAGACCGTAGCGAGATTCCATATGACTCACGTCATCTAGGAGTTCCATTGGGTGCGTCCACATTGATTTCTTAACATATGGTACGTTCCATGCAAACTGTGCAACTATCTTGCATCAAGATTAGCACTATATCCGAACAGACCAAATCAAGCCTCGACTTGAGCCTCTTCAACTATGAGTACCCTCAGATGCGTCTAAAATGGTTTCTTAGCCTAGTGCATTAGGCGTAAACCGTGCACATATCTTGTACCAAAACTAACATTGTCTCTAAATGAACCGAAGCAAGATTCCATATGACACACATCAACAAGGTGTTATATCAGGTGCGTCCTAATTGATTTCTAACCATATCGTATGTTCCATGCAAACCGTGCATCTATCTTGCATATAGATTAGCACTACTCCAAACAGACAAACCGAGCTTCACTTGAGCCCCTTGACCTAGGAGTACCATCGGGTGTGTCCAAAATGGTTTCTTATCCTATGGTTCATTAGGTGCAAACCGTGCACCTATCTTGCCCCGAAACTAACACTGTCTCTAAACAGACCGAAGTGAGATTCCATATGACACATGTCATCTAGGAGTTCTATCTGGTGCATCCAAATTGATATCTGAGCATATGTTATGTTTCATGCAAATCGTGCACCTATCTTGCATCAAGTTTAGCACTATCTCTAAATAGACCGAACCGAGCCTCCACTTGAGCCACTTCACCTAGAAGTACCAATAGGTGCTTCCAATATAGTTTCTTAGACTTTGGTGCATTAGGCGCAAACCGTGCACATATCTTGCACCAAAACTAATACTGTCTCTAAGCACACCAAAGCGAGATTCCATATGACACACATCATCAAGGAGTTCTATCGGGTCTGTCCAAATTATTTTCTAAGCCTATGGTACGTTCCATGGATCAAGAGTAGCACTATCTCCAAACAGATCAAACCGAGCTTCCACTTGAGCCTCTTCACCGAAGTACCAATAGGTGCTTCCAAAATGGTTTCTTAGACTATGGTGCATTAGGCGCAAACCATGCACATATCTTGCACCGAAACTAACACTGTTTCTAAACTGACCAAACCGAGATTCCATATGACACACATCATCAAGGACGGGTGCATCCAAATTGATTTCGAAGCATATGGTATGTTTCATGCAAACCGTGCACCTATTTTGCATCAAGATTAGCACTATCTCCAAACAGACCGAACCGAGCATCCACTTGAGCCTCTTCATCTAGGAGTACAAATAGGTGCATCAAAAATGGTTTCTTAGACTATGGTGCATTAGGCACAAACTATGCACCTATCTTGCCCCGAAACTAACATTGTCTCCAAACAGATCGAAGCGAGATTCCATATGACACATGTCATCTAGGAGTTCCATTGGGTGCGTCCAAATTAATTTCATAACATATGGTACGTTCCATGCAAACTGTGCAACTATCTTGCATCAAGATTAGCACTATATCCGAGCAGACCAAATCGAGCCTCCACTTGAGCCTCTTCCACTACGAGTACCATCAGATGCGTCTAAAATAGTTTCTTAGCCTATGGTGCATTAGGCGTAAACCGTGCACATATCTTCTACCAAAACTAACACTGTCTCTAAACGAACCGAAGCAAGATTCCATATGACACACATCATCAAGGAGTTATATCAGGTGAGTCCTAATTGATTTCTGAGCATACCGTATGTTCCATGGAAACCGTGCATCTATCTTGCATCAAGATTAGCACTATATAGGTACACGTAATCAAGATATGTTTACGGTATACGCCTAATGGACCATAGGCTAAGAAACCATTTTAGACGCACTCGATGGTACTCGTAGTTCAAGAGGCTCAAGTGGAGGCTTGATTTGGTCTATTCAGATATAGTGCTAATCTTGATGCAAGATAGTTGTACTGTTTGCATGGAACATACCATATGTTAAGAAATCAATTTGGATGCAACCAATGGAACTCCTAGATGACGTGTGTCATATGGAATCTCGCTTCTGTCTGTTTGGAGACAATGTTAGTTTTGGTGCAAGATAGGTGCATAGTTAGTGCCTAATGCACCATAGTCTAAGAAACCATTTTTGAAGTACCTGTTTGTACTCCTAGATGAAGAGGCTCAAGTGGAAGCTCGGTTCGGTCTGTTTGGAGATAGTGCTAATCTTGATGCAAGATAGGTGCACGGTTTGCATGGAACATGCCATATGCTTGGAAATCAATTTGGATGCACCCGATGGAACTCCTTGATGACGTGTGTCATATGGAATCTCGCTTTGGTCTATTTAGAAACAGTGTTAGTTTTGGTGCAAGTTATGTGCATGGTTTGTGCCTAATGCACCATAGTGTAAGAAACCATTTTGGAAGCACCTGTTTGTACTTCGGTGAAGAGGCTGAAGTGGAAGCTCAGTTTGATCTGTTTGGAGATAGTGCTAATCATGATGCAAGATAGGTGAATGATTTGCAAGGAACATACCATAGGCTTAGAATTCAATTTGGACGCACCCAATGGAACTCCTAAGTGACGTGTGTCATATGGAATCTTGCTTCAGTCCGTTTGTAGACATTGTAAGTTTTAGTGCAAGATAGGTGCACAGTTTGCGCCTAATGCACCATAGTCTAAGAAACCATTTTGGACGAACTATTTGGTACTTCTAGGTGAAGAGGCTCAAGTGGAAGCTTGGTTCGGTCAGTTTGGAGATAGTGCTAATCCTTATGCAGTGTAGGTGCATGGTTTGCATGGAATATACCATATGCTTGGAAATCAATTTGGATGCACCCGATGGAACTCCTTGATGACGTGTGTCATATGGAATCTCACTTCGGTCCATTTGGAGACATTTTTAGTTTCAGTGCATGATAGGTGCACAGTTTGCACCTAATGCACCATAGTGTAAGAAACCATTTTGGATGCACTTGTTGGTACTCCTAGGTGAAGGGGCTCAAGTGATGCTCGGTTCGGTCTGTTTGGAGATAGTGCTAATCTTGATGCAAGATAGGTGCACGGTTTGCATGGAACATACCGAATGCTTGCAAATCAATCTGGACGCACATGATGGAACTCCTAGATGACGTGTGTCATACGAAATCTTGCTTTGGGCTGTTTGGAGACAGTGTTAGTTTCAGTGCAAGATAGGTGCAAGGTTTGCACATAATGCAGCATAGGCTAAGAAACTATTTTGGACGCACCCGATGGTACTCCTAGGTAAAAGGCTCAAGTGAAAGCTCGGTTTGATGCAAGATAGATGCACGGTCTGCATGGAACGTACCATATGCTTAGAAATTAATTTGGACACACCTGATAGAACTCCTTGATGACGTGTGTCATGTGGAATCTCGCTTTGGTGTGCTTACAGACAGTATTAGTTTTGGAGCAAGATATGTGCACGGTTTGCGCCTAAGGCACCAAAGTCTAAGAAACCATTTTGGAAGCACCTATTGGTACTCTTAGGTGAAGAGGCTCTAGTGGAGGCTCGGTTTGGTTTGTTTAGAGATAGTTCTAAACTTGATGCAAGACAGTTGCACAGTTTGCATGGAACGTGGCATATGTAAAGAAATCAATTTGGACGCACCCAATGGAACTCCTAGATGACGTGTGTCATATGGAATCTCCCTTCGGTCTGTTTAGAGACAGTGTTAGTTTCGGTGCAAGATAGGTAACCGGTTTGCACCTAATGCACCATAGGATAAGAAACCATTTTGGACGCCCGATGGTACTCCTAGGTCAAGCGGCTCATGTGAAAGCTCGGTTTGGTCTGCTTGGAGAAAGTACTAATATTGATACACATGGAACATACGATATTCATAGAAATCAATTTGGACGCACCTAATATAACTCCTACTTCGGTTCGTTTAGAGACAGTGTTAGTTTTGGTAGAAGATATGTGCACGGTTTACGCCTAAAGCACCATAGGCTAAGAAACCATTTTAGACGCACCCGATAGTACTCATAGTTGAAGAGGCTCAAGTGGAGGCTCGATTTGGTCTCTTTGTATATAGTGCTAATCTTGATGCAAGATAAAGTTTGCATGGAACGTACCATATGTTAAGAAATCAGTTTGGAAGCACCCAACGGAACTCCTAGATGACGTGTGTCATATGGAATCTCGCTTCAGTTTGTTTGGAGACAATGTTAGTTTCTGTGCAAGATAGGTGCATAGTTTGTGCCTAATGCACCATAGTCTAAGAAACCATTTTTGATGCACTTGTTTGTACTCCTAGATGAAGAGGCTCAAGTGGAAGCTCGGTTCGGTCTGTTTGGAGATAGTGCTAATCTTGATGCAAAATAGGTGCACGGTTTGCATGGAACATACCATACGCTTGGAAATCAATTTCTTTGCACCTGTCCTTGACGATGTGTGCCATATGGAATCTCGCTTTGGTCAGTTTAGAAATAGTGTTAGTTTCGGTGCAAGATATGTGCATGGTTTGCGCCTAATGTACCAAAGACTAAGAAACCATTTTGGAAGCACCTGTTGGTACTCCTAGGTGAAGTGGCTCAAGTGGAGGCTCGGTTCAGTCTGTTTGGAGGTAGTGCTAATCTTGATGCTAGATAGGTGCACGGTTTGCATGGAACATACCAAATGCTTGGAAAACAATCTCGACGCACATGATGGAACTCCTAGATGACGTGTGTCATACGAAATCTTGCTTCGGTCTATTTGGAGACAGTGATAGTTTTGGTGCAAGATAGGTGCAAGGTTTGCACATAATGTAGCATAGGCTAAGAAACCATTTTGGACGCACCTGATGGTACTCCTAGGTAAAAGGCTTAAGTGAAAGCTCAGTTTGGTCTATTTTGAGATAGTGCTAATCTTGATGCAAGATAGATGCACGGTCTGCATGGAACGTACCATATGTGTCGGTGTTTTTCCCCCGGGGGGTCACACCAACGAGTAAATTTGTATGCGTGCTCCCTATCCCGGATGGTGATGCAAGAAGACACAGAGATTTATCCTGGTTCGGGCAAGAGAAGGCCCTACGTCCAGCGGGGGGAGAGAGTTCGTATTATCTTGCACCTAAGTGCTTGTACAGGGGCGAATACAAGCGTGGTATGAAGTGTTTAGCTTTACTACGTGTGTGTGTTCTCTCCTTCCTATTCCCGAGTCTCTCCTTTTATAGCTCCAAGGAGAGACTCAGGGTACATGCGTAGGTGTTAGAGTAGGGGTCGATAGCCGCATGGAGCGCTGACCTACTCGAGGCTTCCGTACGGCATGGCCTCGAGCTGTCCCATCTTGATAGCCCGGTGATGATCACGCGTGCTCCTGCGTTCTGCCCTGCCCGCCGCCTCGCGCTGGTTCTGAGGTCGCATGCTTGTACGGTATGGCGGCGGATCCGACGGGGTAGCTGTGGTGTTGTCAGTCGACGCCCGACTCATCTTCGGGAAGGAGCCTGGTGAAGTCGAGGGTCGGATGCCGTATGAGGTGTCGATGCCTGGAGCGCTGACCTTGGGTGTCTCGAGGGAGTCCCGATTAGACGTTCCATCCTTGTTTCCCGCGTCCTGACACGCCCTGGGTAGTTCGGCGGGAAGGCTGCAAAAAGAATGATGGGACAGAAGCGTCCCGTGACCCGTGCGTTAGGTGGGGAAGCGTCAGGCGCATTAAATGCCCTGGCTCTTGTGTGCGCGTCAGGCGGCGGACGGTGTCCTTGCGCTCGACGCCCCTCGGTTCGCTCGAGCCTGCTTCCGTATTCGACGGCAGTTATCGCTCGACCCCTGGCCGATTCGCTCGACGGTGTTTCTGTCTTCGAGGCTGCGGCCGTCGATGGTCGCCCGTGTGTACGGATGGTCTCGTTATACGCATTGGTGAGGGTACCCCTTGTTGGTACCCTCGACAGTAGCCCCCGAGTCTTCAGTCGAGCGCTGGCGCTTGAGTGAAGACTTTCGTTTTTTATGGTCGAGCTTCCACGGGGGCGCGCGAGCGACCCCGCGGGGGTAGCCCCCGAGCCCTCGAGGGAGTATTTAACTCCTTCGGGGGCTTATTTCGCCAAATTTTGCAGAAACGCTGTCAACACCCGTGGTGGAAGGTTCTGTTCGGCTTTGCCTTGCTTGGAGGTTTCGACGTACTCTCGATAGAGCGAGCGTCTTCCACCCCAGTTATAGTTCCTAGCGGGTAGTCCAAGTGAGAACCTGTGCCCCTTTCGAGGGGGTCAGCTGTAGCCCGGAGGCGTCCTCATAAAGCAGGGTCGACGTGGTCGAGGATACCGGTCTCGTTCGATTGAGTCCAGCGGCTCGGTGCCTCCCTTCGGGGGGATTCCTCTCGACTGTCTCAACCCTACCTTGGACATCGCCAGCGAGTCTTCGAGGCGGGCCTCGATTTTCGACCACTCGCTGGGGATCCCTGACTCTTGGCGCTCGAGATCGGCTGTCGAACCCTTTCGACGGGCCAGCCATCGACCTCTCGAGACTATCATGGGCGCATACTTTGGCTTACGAAGTAAGGAAACTGCCGTGCCGGTTCGTCTTTCTGCCCGTTGGGCGCACCTTTTGAGGTAAGTGACGTCGCGACACTGTATCGGCAGGGAATTCGGAGCGTCCGGCCTGTGAGGAGAGAAAGGACCGTCAGACGGCGCATTTATGGGGGGAGTTACCTTATTTCTTGGATCTGTCCGTTGGCGGACTGCTGCCTATAAGTACGTCGTGGCGTCGCCGCCGTTCCTCTCCCTTCCGCCCCCTCGCTCTTACTCCTTTGCTGCCTTTGCTTTCTCGCCGTCTCACGCGCACACGCCCCCTCGAGCTGTAGTGAACCCACCGTCCCTTCAGCCGAGATGCCTGTAAGACTCGTCGCTGCCGACGACTGGCGCCCGTCGTCGATGACGGAGCGCCGGCTGTTAGAGCTTGAGAAGGAGGGACTGCTGCGCCGCCGCACCTCGCTGTCGTCGCCAGAGTGGATCGCGCCGCCGGTGAGTCACAGGGGGCCTCAGCCGCCCGAGGGCTACGTGGTGTCGTTCGCCAAGTTCCACCGCCACGGTCTGGGTGCGCCCCCAAGCCGTTTCATGCGGGCCCTCTGCTTCCATTATGGGGTGGAGCTCCAGCACTTCTCTCCGAACGCCATCACCGTAGCGGCGGTCTTCGCCGCCGTGTGTGAGGGCTTCCTGGGGATGATGCCGCACTGGGAGCTGTGGCTCCACCTCTACAAGGGCGAGCTGTTTCACGCCCCCACCGGAACTACGGGCGTAAGGAAGCCCGTGCAGGCGGGTTGCCTCAATCTGGTGCAGAAGACGGGGAAGACGGACCGGCCGCGGGAGTACATCCCGGTCGGGTTATCAACCAACCACGCCGGCTGGGACTCCCAGTGGTTCTACCTGCGGAACGACGACAACCTCCTGCCTTCCTACTCGGGCCGTCTGATTTTGGAGCGTCCAGCGGACTGGACGTACGGCGTCGTCCAAGCTCATCAGTCTCGGCTCGACCCCCTCCTTGACGCCCTGAAGAAGCTTCGCCAGGAAGGCTTGACCGCCGCCCTCGTCCTCTCGGCCGTCCATCATCGGAGAGTTCTCCCTCTGATGTCACGACCGTTGAGGATGGACGAGATGGGCCCTGGCGTCTCATCTCGGGACCTCGAGGCGTGTCGGATGTCCAACGAGGCTCCGGCGGACGACGAAGTCGCGGCCCGAGTCAGGGCTGCCATTGCCGGTGATTTTCAGCCGGAGCATGTCAACGGCTTCCCCATGAGACCTGACGCCGGCTCGATCGATCTGGTACGCTTTCTTCTTGCGCGCATCCCTGATTCGGGGTTTCCTTTCTCCCCTCTCTTTTTTCTAAGTCTACTGTGGTTTTGGCAGGGTCGGATTGATGTCCGGTCCTCGAGGCCTCCGGTAAAGGAGGACGAGATCGATCGCGACAAGCGGCGCCAATCCGCCGAAAAGCTGAAGTCTGCCAAGGACTCCGCAAAGAAGGGGGAGAAGAAGAAGAACCTCGACCGCCAAGCATTAGAGGCGCGTCGAGCCAAATCCAGGCAGAGGGGGGAGCCTGAGGAAGAATCCCCCAATGATGATGACGACGACGACGAGGACAGCGACGACTCCGAGGGGATGGCGTCGCGCCTCGATCGGATTCTCGAGGGCCCGCCTCGAGGTGACGTTGACGCCCCCCGGACGGAGGCGCCAGAGGAGGGTCCGAGCAGATCTCGTCGTCCCCGGGCCGACACTCCTTCCGCGCCCAAGGCGGGCCAAGACGCACCGCGCCCTCCCCCGGTGCCCAGGGAGAGCGGTCCGGCTAGGTCCCAGGCGTCGGGGCCGCTAACTCGTGGTTGCGCCGCGGCCTCTGAGAAAGGAGACGCCGGCCGTAGGAGCGCGAGTCCCGGCGTCCGCCAGGCGGGGACCGACGTACCTAAGCCAGTTCCTGCCCTCGAGGGGCCTAGAGCCCCGACGCGGGGTGGCTCAAGGCCCGCTGGTCGGGGTGGCGGAAGGCGAGCCGTTCTCCCCGTGGGGTAAGCCTTTTTGATGTTGCGGTTTTTGTCCCCCCATTCTTCCACCTTTCCTCATATGCCGACCTTTTCTCAGGCTGAAGCGGACCCTTGAGCAGGCCCAACCGTCTATGGCCAAGAGGCTCAGAACGGGTGCCGCCTCCACGGAACCAGGTTCGTAGTTAATTCCCGGGCGTCGCGATATTCTTACGTTGGTTATCATAACGTCTGACCCTTACCCTTTATTTTGTAGGCTCATCCAGCCCCCAACCTCCAGCCAGCGTCGAGAGGGCTTCATCTCGTCCCGCGCCTACTCCGCCGCCGCCGACTCATGATGCGGCCCCTTAGACGCGAGTGTCAGAGGGAGCCCCCGAGCCCCCTCGATTGGGGGTCGAGGGGGAACCCATCACCATCAGCGATACGTCTGATGGCAACGAAACGTCTAGGGGCGCTCGCCCTATGGAGGAAGAAGCGTCGACCCCCAACGTCGCGGGACGGACTCCCTGGCCTGCAGGCCTTCGAGCTCTCAAGGCGCAAAGGAAGATGGTGGAGGAGGAGGAGCGGGAGCGCGAGGCGACGCAGCCGTCCCTGGAGCAGCAGCAGCAGCAACCCTAGCCGGAGGAGCAGCTGCAGCATCAGCAGGAGGAGCAGCAGCAGCAGCTGGGGCAGCAACAGCAGCTGGGGGGCCAAGAGGACGAGCCACTCGAGCCCCCGCCTCAAGGTTTGGCCGAACCGGCGCCACTGGCGTCGCAAGAGCCCGGCGATCAAGAGGGAAATTTGCCGGTGTACGGACCTCCCACCCCAGCGTGGCTCCTCCCGGGGGCGCCTGCCGCGATCCGGGCAAAGTCGGGGCGAGCGGACGGAGTGGTGGCGCTCGCCTGCATGATGCGCACCCCCACCGATCCCGAGTCCGAGATCAAGAGGACGATCTACAGCATGGACGGGATCGCCCCAGGGTTCCTCCGGGAGCGGCGAGCATGGGAGGACCGCTTTCCCTCTGAGGAGGATGAGATTGGGTCGTCTGGGAGCAGGGACGGTACGTGGAAGACGGTGGACGACGACGGGCGGTTCCCTTGCCTCGCCGACCTGTTCTTGCGCCACGGGGGTTCCCTCGAGACCGTCGAGAACTTTATCCGTGGCGTCAAGGCGCGGGCTGATCGGGAGATGGAGAACTGGTGTCCCGATCGGATTCGTATCCGAGCTTCCACCGACCCGTCCGAGCCTAATATCTTCCTCGATGACAAGAAGGAGGTCGAGAAGTGGGAGCATGTCAAGGAGCTCCGCCTTTGGATGAAACACGTGGTGGGGCTCCTATCGGACGTCATCAACAACGGGCTTGGGCCAGCTTATTTTGTAAGTGTTTCTCGAGCTCCAATCTTTGTGGTGCTTTCTGGTTTCTGTATTCTAATCCCTCCGACCCCTGATTCGCAGGATATGAAAGAGACCTCTCGCATCAAGTCCAGCTTCATACATGCCACGAGGGGCGGATGGGAGCAGCTTCCCCTCCTCAAGGATCAACTCCTCGAGTCGCAGGAAAAGCTGCTTAAAGCTTACAAAGATCTCATAGCACTCGAGGAGGAGAAGAAGGTGAGGGAGGCTGCTTTGGCCGAGGCCCGAGAGGTCTCGAAGAAGGCGGAGGAGGAGGCGATACAGCTACGGGAGCGGGCTCTTACGGTCGAGGAGGCCGCGTCCAGAGCCCGGGAGGAGGCCTTGTCCTACAAGAGCGTTATTGCGGACCTGGACAAGGAGAAGGGCCTTCTCCAAACCGACCTGGACTCCCTCTGCGATACATTCCAGAAGATGAAAGTGGCGTACGTGGACAATGAGGTCGCCAGGGGTGCCGCCGAGGACACAAAGAAGAAGGCCCTCGAAGACCTCGAGATGGAGCGAGCTCGATCCCGCAGTCTCTCTGACGACGTCGAGCGTCTGAAGGGAGAATTGCTGGAGAAGAGTGGAGCCGTCGCTCAGGCTGGCAGGGTGATCGAAGATCTCCGCGTCGCCAATACTGAGCTGGCGCGCTCCAACAGAGAGATCGAGCGTGCCAACACCAGATTGGTCGGCGAGAACACGGCCCTAGAGGAGAGCATCAAAGGTATGTTCCCTTTGTCGAATTTCCTTTTCGAGGTGTGCTTGAGTTTTTCCTAAAGCTTCTTTGTATTGGCCTTTTCAGGGCTCAAGGACGAACTCCTGGCCGCCCAAGCCGAGGCTCGCAACGCCAAGGCTCAGCTCGAGGCTGAGGTTGCTTTGAACCGTCGAGTGCGGACGGCGATAAGCGATCTCTCGACCTCTTGGGAGGTCGAGCCTATGGATGAGTCGAGGGAGGACGCCCGAGGCGACGCCCTGATCGACCAGTTGTGCTACATAGGCGCGACGCTGTGAGATCGGGTGCGGGACGCCCTCCACATCGGGGTGAAGCGGGCGATGGCGGTTGTCTGCTCGGGCTTCTCCTACGACATGGAGGTGGTGTCCCATGGCTTTGTCACCGACATCTCCAAGACCGACGCGGAGAACGAGGAGAGGCTCCATGCCTTGATCGACGACGCGGAGGCTCCTGGGGAAAGGTTGGCCAAGCTCTTCGAGCCTGAGGTGCTCCCTCCTGAGGCTAGCTCGGGCGGAGGCGAGGGCGGTGAGGATCGTGCCGCGGACTGAGGCCTGCGAGCCTGCTCAGGGCGCCTAAGGCCCCTTGTATGATACTTTATTAATTCTGCTGTTACACGATATAGTATCTTTTTATAATTGTTAACTGCTTATTTGTCTTTCCGCTCGAGGTTCCTTTGTTTCTCTTTGTTCCTACGTTTGTATCCCTTGCTCGATCTTTCGTCAAAAACAACCTCGATTCCTTCAAGGGTGAGGAAGTGAGTAGAGTTTCCGTAGCCTAGGGGCGTGGGAGTTCTCCGGCTCATTATCCCTCGACCTTTGAGGGGCTCGAGGCGCCTTAGCTACTCGAACCGTGCAAGGTTTACCAAGCAAGAAAAGAAAATTTCTTGGCTTTTTCGACGCTTGGGGAGGGGTCGTCCCTCTGGTAGCCCCCGAGGGGGTGCGGACTATGATGGGTCATGGTCGGCATCCCCTTTTAACGTCGAGACTATGACTCGTAACTATTTTTGGTACAGAAAGAAGCCGCTCGAGGGAAAGACTTTATTTATTCAGGCGTTCATTTACAAAGTCTTCGTACAAAATGTAGGATCGTAAATCTAGGACTTCTAGGGGTAGAATCGACGTAGCTGTTCGATGTTCCATGCGTTGGTGAAGATTGCCCCCTTTTCGTCCGCCAATTTGTACGTTCCTGGCTTAAGGACCTCGGCCACCACATACGGGCCTTCCCAAGGTGGGGTCAGCTTGTGGCGTCCTTGGTTGCTTTGCCGGCGTCGTAGGACAAGGTCGCCTACGTTGAGGTCCCTTTTGCGCACGTGCTTGTCGTGGTAGCGTCGGAGTCTCTGCTGATATCTGGCAGAGTTGAGGAGGGCCATGTCTCGAGCCTCCTCGAGTTGGTCGACCGCGTTTTCTTGAGTCTCTTTGTTCGATTGCTCGTTGTAAGCCTTGAGTCGTGGTGACCCATACTCGAGGTCTGTGGGGAGGATAGCTTCAGAGCCGTAGACCATGAAGAACGGGGTGTATTTTGTGGCCCTGCTTGGCGTTGTCCTAAGGCTCCATAGGACTGAGGAAAGCTCCTCGACCCATTTCTTGCCGAATTTCTTCAATCGATTGTAGATCCTTGGCTTGAGTCCTTGCAAAATCATGCCGTTGGCACGCTCGACCTGGCCGTTAGTTCGAGGGTGGGCTACTGCGGACCAGTTCACACGGATGTGATGCTGATCGCAGAAATCCAAGAACTTTCTGCCGGTGAACTGGGTGCCGTTGTCGGTGATGATGACATTGGGGATCCCAAACCGATGGATGATGTCGGAGAAGAAAAGGACGGCCTGCTCGGAGCGGATGTTGGTGATGGGCCGAGCCTCGATCCATTTGGAGAACTTGTCGATGGCCACCAGCAAATGGGTATACCCTCCTTTCGCCTTTTGTAGAGGTCCTACTAAATCGAGCCCCCATACCGCAAACGGCCAGGTGATGGGGATCATCTGAAGAGCGTGGGCGGGCAGATGCGTCTGTTTGGCGTAGAATTGGCACCCATGACACGAGCGTACGAGCTCGATGGCATCCGCCACGGCCGTTGGCCAGTAAAAGCCTTGCCGAAAAGCGTTTCCTACAAGGGTCCGTGGGGCGGCGTGGTGGCCACAAGCCCCCGAGTGCAGGTCATCGAGGAGTTTTCGGCCTTCCTCTACGGTGATGCAACGTTGTAAGACCCCCGTCGGGCTCCGTCGATATAGCTCGTTGTCTTCGCCATAGATCACATATGATTTGGCCCGTCGAGCCATACGACGAGCTTCTGTCTTGTCTTCTGGCAACTCGCCGCGGATAAGGCAGTCGAGGAACGGTGTGCGCCAATCGAATGGTCGACCCGGTCGTCGTTCTATCTCCATCACCTCTTCCACCATCAAGAGCGCATCGACAGCATTGGTTGGTTGGGCGATGGTGGTGTCGATGCCAGCCCCCGTGCCTAGGTCGACAGATGGCTCGTGAAGATCCTTTGAGAATGCATCAGGCGGCACTGTGCCTCTGGTAGATGCGATCTTGGCGAGTTCGTCAGCTGCCTCGTTGTAGCGTCGAGCGACATGGACAAGCTCGAGGCCGTGGAACCTGTCTTCGAGTCGACGGACCTCCTTGCAGTATGCTTCCATTTTTGGGTCGTGGCAGCTCGAGGTTTTCATTACTTGGTCAATGACGAGTTGGGAGTCACCTCGGATGTCGAGGCGTCGGATTCCTAACTCGATAGCGATCTTGAGACCGTTGACGAGGGCCTCATATTCTGCGACATTGTTAGATGCGGCAAAATGAATCCTGATTACATACCTCATGTGGACGCCCAAGGGTGAGATGAACAGCAGGCCGGCCCCGGCCCCAGTTTTCATGAGTGACCCGTCGAAATACATTGTCCACACCTCCGCCTGGACCTGAATCGGGGGAAGCTGGGAGTCTGTCCATTCCGCGACGAAGTCTACCAGGGCTTGCGATTTGATGGCCTTTCGAGGCGCGTAAGTGAGAGTCTCGCTCATGAGCTCGACCGACCACTTAGCTATTCTTCCCGTGGCTTCCTTGCTCTGGATTATCTCGCCCAAGGGGAAAGAAGAGACCACCGTGATAGGATGACCAAGGAAGTAATGCTGCAGTTTGCGGCGGGCAAGGATTACGGCGTAGATCAGTTTCTGGATTTGGGGGTAACGCGCCTTGGTCTCCGAAAGCACCTCGCTGACGAAATAGACTGGCCTTTGGACCGGCAGCGCGTGACCCTCCTCTTGTCTTTCGACCACCACCGCCGCGCTGACGACCTGGGTCGTCGACGCGACGTAGAGGAGCAGCGGCTCCGCAGGTTGAGGTGGAACCAGGACTGGTGCCGAGGTCAGCGTCTTTTTCACCTTTTCGAGTGCTTCCTCGGCCTCGGGGGTCCAAGAAAAGCGCTCGACCTTCTTTATGAGTCGATATAACGGTAATGCCTTTTCTCCTAGTCTCGAGATGAAACGGCTCAGAGCCGCCAGGCACCCTGTGACTCTCTGCACACCCTTGATGTCTCGGATTGGCCCCATTTTCGTGATGGCCGAGACTTTCTCGGGGTTGGCCTCGATACCGCGCTGCGAAACGATATATCCTAGGAGCATGCCTCGAGGCACGCCGAAAACGCACTTCTCGGGATTGAGCTTGATCCGGCTGGTGCGTAGGCAGCTGAAGGCAACCTCGAGGTCCCGGATCAGGTCTCCTCGTCGCTTTGACTTGACGACAATGTCGTCGACGTAGGCCTCGACCGTTGATCCTATATGTTCGCCAAATACGTGGAGCATGCAACGTTGATACGTGGCTCCGGCGTTTCGAAGCCCGAATGGCATGGTCACGTAGCAATACATCCCAAAAGGCGTGATGAAAGAGGTCGCGAGCTGGTCGGACTCCTTCATTTTTATTTGATGGTAACCGGAATATGCATCCAGGAAAGAAAGGGTTTCACATCCCGCGGTAGAATCGACAATCTGATCAATGCGTGGCAATGGAAAGGGAACTTTTGGACATGCTTTATTCAAACTAGTATAATCGACACACATCCTCATTTTCCCATTCTTTTTCTTAACTAATACAGGGTTCGCTAACCAGTCAGGATGATGAACCTCCTTGATGAATCCGGCCGTCAAAAGCTTGTGGATTTCCTCGCCAATGATCTTGCACTTTTCCTCGTCGAATCGGCGCAACCGCTGCTTCACTGGCTTGGAACCGGCTCGAATCTCCAAGGAGTGCTCGGCGACTTCCCTCGGTATGCCTGGCATGTCCGAGGGACTCCATGCAAACATATCAGCATTTGCACGGAGAAAGTCGACGAGCACGGCTTCCTATTTGGGGTCGAGGTCGGTGCTGATCGTCAGCACCTTGCCGTCGGAGTTGTTGGGGTCGAGCGGGATCTTCTTGGTTCCTTCCGCCGCCTCGAAGCTGCCCGCATGACGCTTAGGCTCTGGAGCCTCAGCGGCCATGGCCTCGAGCTTTGCAACGAGCTCGGTGGAGCTCTCGACCGCCTCCCCGTACTCGACGCACTCGACGTCGCACTCGTACGCGTGCTCGAAGGAGGAACTGACAGTGATGACGCCTTTGGGACCAGGCATCTTCAGCTTCAAGTATGTGTAGTTGGGTATGGCCATGAACCTGGCATAGCCCGGGCGCCCGATGATGGCGTGGTACGTGCCTCGGAACCCAACCACCTCAAAGGTGAGGGTCTCCTTCCTGAAATTGGCCGCCGTGCCGAAGCAGACCGGTAGGTCGATTCGACCTACTGGCAGTGCCTTTTTCCCTGGCACGACGCCATGGAAACCGCCGGCGCTTGGCTGGAGGCGTCCTCTATCGATGCCGAGGAGATCGAGGGTCTCGAGGTAGATGATGTTGAGGCTGCTGCCACCATCCATCAGCACTTTCGAGAGTCGGGTGTTGACGATGATGGGGTCGACGACGAGCGGGTAGACGCCTGGGGCGACTACCTTGTCAGGGTGGTCTTCTCGGTCGAAAGTGATGGGAGTGCTCGACCAGCTAAGGTATTGGGGCACCGCCATTCTTGCTGCAAAGACTTCGCGACGCTCCCTTTTGCGCTGCCTCGTGGTCAACTGAGTCGAGGGCCCGCCATAGATCATGTAGCAGTCGTGGACGGCGGGGAAGCCGTTGTCATCTTTGTTGTCCTCCTTGCCGCCAGCCTTCTCTTTCTTGGAGTCATCACACGTATCTTTTTTGAACCCCTGACCGTCGAAATGCTTTCTCAGCATACGACAGTCCTTGAGCTTGTGGTTGGCGCCTCCCTTATGGTAAGGGCACGGCTCTTCCAACATTTTGTCGAAGATGCCTCCATCCGGAGGGCCTCGAGGCTTCTTTCGATCCATGGCGGCGACGAGGTTGTCACCTGAATCTTCCCGGTGGAACTGCCGTACTTTCTGCTTCTTTTTATTTTTCTTGAGGCCTCGACTGGAAGTCCCATCTTCATCGACGGGCTGCTTGCCTTTTCTTCCTTCTGAGCTGAAGAAGGCGCCGACTGCCTCCTCCCCTGCCGCGTAGTTAGCTACTACGTCCATCAGCTCGTCGACGGTCTGAGGTCGATTGCGACCTAATTCCCGCACCAAGTCTTGACTGGTGGTGCCCGAGACAAACGCCAAGATGACGTCGTGGTCAGGGATGTGCGGCAACTCAGTGCGCTGCTTCGAGAAGCGTCGAGCATACTCCCGAAGAGTTTCTCCTGACTTCTGCTTGCATTTGCTGAGGTCCCACGAGTTCCCTGGCCGTATGTAGGTCCCTTTGAAGTTACCCTCGAAGACTCTGACCAGATCAACCCAGTTGTGGATCTGATTGGTAGGGAGTTCCTCGAGCCATCGACGGGCGGTGTCGGAGAGGAAAAGGGGTAGCTGTCTGATGATGGCTCGATCATCTCCTCGAGCGCCACCTAGCTGACAGGCCAGCCTGAAATCGGCCAGCCATAGCTCTGGCTTGGTCTCTCCATTGTACTTCGCGATGCTGGTTGGGGGTCGAAATGGATTGGGCAGGGGCGTGTTGCGAATCGCCCTACTGAACACCCGTGGGCCCGGTGGCTCGGGGGCCACCCGGTCCTCGTCGCTGTCGTATCTCCCACCGCGATGCGCGCTATAACCACGTTCTTCCGCGTCTCCGTGCCGGCGGCGTTTATTTTCTTTGATGTCGTGCCGCGCGTCGTGTCGACGTTGATTGTCGGCAGGGAGGATGAGAGCGGTCTTTCTACCTCGAGGGGGAGGTTGTTGATGGACTGACACCTCCTCTTCGTTTAGAGGCTGTTCGTCGCGCTTCTCTGTGGCAGCTCCTCGTCGTCGAGACGCCGAACTTTTGGCTTGTTGAACCGCTGCCACCTGGAGCAATGTCTGTACTTCATCTCGGATGCGTCGGGCCTGGGAATTCGACGGCTCTGGCATGTTACGTAGCAGCATCGTCGCTGCCACTACATTCTGGCCTGCTCGAGGGAAACGGCTGACAGGTTGCTCCGCCTCTGCGTCGCCGACGATCTGTCGATGTACCTCTCGAGCGCGTCTGCGGACACTTCCGCCCGGCGGGTAGGGCAGGTCTTGTTCGAGGATTTGCTCGAGCAGGACGAGGCGCTCGCGGTCTTCGTCGAGCTTCATCTTGAGCTCCCGCAGCTGCGCGAGCTGCGCGGTTCTATCTTCCTGAGGAAGAGGGTCGTGCCGTCCGTCGTTCCCAGGCGTCCTGGGATCTTCTCGCGCCGCGGGGGCTCGACCACCCGCAGCAGCATCCCGTGTCTCGTCGGTGGTTTCTGCCGCCCCGTCGATGTGATAGCATTCCCTCGTAGGGTCATAGCTGTCGGTCTCGGAGTCGGAGTCCGGTTCGGCGGCGTAGAAACACCCACGTCCTTCCTCCAGCAATCGTTGCCTGAGGGAGGTGATCGAGTACCGTCCGGGGCCTAGACGACGGAGGCCTCGTACTCGGGAAAGGTCCGGCAGCTTGGACGCCGGCCGCCGTGCTTCAGCGCTATGTGGGAGGACCATGGGTCTTTCCACGTACGTCTGGGCGTTTGGGCATATCGTCCTGGCGAGCGACGCCGCGGCGTTGTCCATTCCGAACGGCAGTGCCGCCCTTGGAGAGAACAACCCGTGTGGCAGTAGCCTAGCTGTGGTGGGGGAGAGGGCGCGAGACGCGTCCCCTCCCGTTGTCGCGCGGTGCTGAGTCGTCGCACTTGTTGCTTCGTAGCACGGTGCTGCCGACTCGTGGCTCATGTCCTGCCTCGCACGAGTTGTTGGTCGTGCTGAAGCGGAGGGGCCGCGGTGGTGCTGTCCGTGCCTCTTCTTAGGCGGGGAGGCGTGGTGATGAGGGCGTCTCGGGGCCTTCAACCGAGCTGGCGTGACGCGGGCTCCTCCCGGTCCTTTGACTGAGAGCAAGATCATGTCGTAGCCGGAGCCCGTAGACATGAACTCGAGACTCCCAAACCAAATCACCGTGGAGCGCGGAAACGGCGAGGCAAGAGTAGCCATCCGGAAAGGAGTGGGAAATCGATGAAAAACACGCAGGACCCCTACCTGGCGCGCCAACTGTCGGTGTTTTTCCCCCGGGGGGTCACACCAACGAGTAAATTTGTATGCGTGCTCCCTATCCCGGATGGTGATGCAAGAAGACACAGAGATTTATCCTGGTTCGGGCAAGAGAAGGCCCTACGTCCAGCGGGGGGAGAGAGTTCATATTATCTTGCACCTAAGTGCTTGTACAGGGGCGAATACAAGCGTGGTATGAAGTGTTTAGCTTTACTACGTGTGTGTGTTCTCTCCTTCCTATTCCCGAGTCTCTCCTTTTATAGCTCCAAGGAGAGACTCAGGGTACATGCGTAGGTGTTAGAGTAGGGGTCGATAGCCGCATTGAGCGCTGACCTACTCGAGGCTTCCGTACGGCATGGCCTCGAGCTGTCCCATCTTGATAGCCCGGTGATGATCACGCGTGCTCCTGCGTTCTGCCCTGCCCGCCGCCTCGCGCTGGTTCTGAGGTCGCATGCTTGTACGGTATGGCGGCGGATCCGACGGGGTAGCTGTGGTGTTGTCAGTCGACGCCCGACTCATCTTCAGGAAGGAGCCTGGTGAAGTCGAGGGTCGGATGCCGTATGAGGTGTCGATGCCTGGAGCGCTGACCTTGGGTGTCTCGAGGGAGTCCCGATTAGACGTTCCATCCTTGTTTCCCGCGTCCTGACACGCCCTGGGTTGTTCGGCGGGAAGGCTGCAAAAAGAATGATGGGACAGAAGCGTCCCGTGACCCGTGCGTTAGGTGGGGAAGCGTCAGGCGCATTAAATGCCCGGGCTCTTGTGCGCGCGTCAGGCGGCGGACGGTGTCCTTGCGCTCGACGCCCCTCGGTTCGCTCGAGCCTGCTTCCGTATTCGACGGCAGTTATCGCTCGACCCCTGGCCGATTCGCTCGACGGTGTTTCCGTCTTCGAGGCTGCGGCCGTCGATGGTTGCCCGTGTGTACGGATGGTCTCGTTATACGCATTGGTGAGGGTACCCCTTGATGGTACCCTCGACAATATGCTTAGAAATTAATTTGGACACACCTGATAGAACTCCTTGATGACATGTGTCATATGGAATCTCGCTTTGGTGTGCTTAGAGACAATATTAGTTTTGGTAGAAGATATGTGCACGGTTTGCGCCTAATGCACCAAAGTCTAAGAAACCATTTTGGAAGCACCTGTTGGAACTCCTAGGTTAAGAGGCTCAAGTGGAGGCTCGGTTCGGTCTGTTTAGAGATAGTGTTAATGTTGATGCAAGATAGTTGCACAGTTTGCATGGAACGTGCCATATGTTAAGAAATCATTTTGGATGCACCCAATGGAACTCCTAGATGACGTGTGTCATATGGAATCTCGCTTCGATCTATTTGGAGACAATGTTAGTTTCAGTGCAAGATAGGTGCGCGGTTTGCACCAAATGCACCATAGGATAAGAAACCATTTTGGACACACCCGATGGTACTCCTAGGTCAAGAGGCTCAGGTGAAAGCTCAGTTTGGTCTGTTTGGAGATAGTGCTAATCTTGATGCAAGATAGATGCACAGTTTGCATGGAACATACGATATGCTCAGAAATCAATTAGGATGCACCTGATATAACTCCTTGATGATGTGTGTCATACGGAATCTTGCTTCGGTTCGTTTAGAGACAGTGTTAGTTTTGGTAGAAGATATGTGCACGATTTACGCCTAATGCACCATAGGCTAAGAAACCATTTTAGACGCACCCGATGGTACTCGTAGTTGAAGAGGCTCAAGTAGAGGCTCGATTTGGTCTGTTTGGATATAGTGCTAATCTTGATGCAAGATAGTTGCACAGTTTGCATGGAACGTACCATATGTTAAGAAATCAATTTGGACGCACCCAATGGAACTCCTAGATGACGTGTGTCATATGGAATCTTCATTCGGTCCGTTTAGAGACAGTGTTAGTTTCGGTGCAATATAGGTGCACGGTTTGCACCTAATGCACCATAGGATAAGAAACCATTTTTGACGCACCTGTTTGTACTCCTAGATGACGATGCTCAATTGGAAGCTCAGTTTGGTCTATTCGAAGATAGTGCTAACCTTGATGCCAGAGAGGTGCACAGTTTTCATGGAACATACCATATGCTTGGAAATCAATTTGGATGCACCCGATGGAACTCCTTGATGACGTGTGTCATATGGAATCTCGCTTTGGTCTATTTAGAAATAGTGTTAGTTTCCGTGCAAGATATGTGCATGGTTTGCGCCTAATGCACCATAGTCTAAGATACCATTTTGGAAGCACCTGTTGGTACTTCTACGTGAAGAGGCTCAAGTGGAGGCTCGGTTCGGTCTCTTTAGAGATAGTGCTAATCTTGATGCAAGATTGGTGTACGATTTGCATGGAACGTACCATATGCTTAGAAATCAATTTGGACGCACCAGATGGAACTCCTAGATGGCATATGTCATATGGAATCTCCCTTCGGTCCGTTTAGAGACAATGTTAGTTTCGGTGCAAGATAGGTGCACGGTTTGCACCTAATACACCATAGGATAAGAAACCATTTTGGACGCACCCGATGGTACTCCTAGGTCAAGGGGCTCAAGTGAAAGCTCGGTTTGGTCTGCTTGGAGATAGTGCTAATCTTGATGCATGATAGATGCACAGTTTGCATGGAACATATGATATGCTTAGAAATCAATTTGGACGCACCTGATATAACTCCTAGATGATGTGTGTCATATGGAATCTTGCTTCGGTTCGTTTAGAGACAGTGTTAGTTTTGCTAGAAGATATGTGCACGATTTACGCCTAATGCATCATAGGCTAAGAAACCATTTTAGATGCATCCGATGGAACTCATAGTTGTAAAGTTTGCATGGAACGTACCATATGTTAAGAAATCAATTTGGACGCACCCAATGGAACTCCTAGATGACGTGTGTCATATGGATTCTCACTTCGGTTTGTTTGGAGACAATGTTAGTTTCGGAGCAAGATAGGTGCATAGATTGTGCCTAATGCACCATAGTCTAAGAAACCATTTTTGACACACTTGTTTGTACTCCTAGATGAAGAAGCTCAAGTGGAAGCTCAGTTCGGTCTGTTTGGAGATTGTGCTAATCTTGATGCAAAATAGATGCATGGTTTGCATGGAACATACCATATGCTTGGAAATCAATTTGGATGCACCCGTCCTTGATGATGTGTGTCATATGGAATCTTGGTTTGGTCAGTTTAGAAACAGTGTTAGTTTCGGTGCAAGATATGTGCATGCATTGCGCCTAATGCACCATAGTCTAAGAAACCATTTTGGAAGCACCTGTTGGTACTTCGGTGAAGAGGCTCAAGTGGAAGCTCGGTTTGATCTGTTTGGAGATAGTGCTACTCTTTATGCAAGATAGATGCACGGTCTACATGGAACGTACCATATGCTTAGAAAATAATTTGGACACATCTGATAGAACTCCTTGATGACGTGTGTCATATGGAATCTTGCTTTGGTGTGCTTAGAGACAGTATTAGTTTTGGTGCAAGATATGTGCACGGTTTGCGCCTAATGCACCAAAGTCTAAGAAACTATTTTGGAAGCACCTATTGGTACTCCTAGTTGAAGAGGCTCAAGTGGAGGCTCGGTTTGGTCTGCTTAGAGATAGTGTTAATCTTGATGCAAGATAGGTGCACGATTTGCATGGAACATACCATATGCTCAGATATCAATTTGGTTGCACCAGATGGAACTCCTAGATGACATGTGTCATATGGAATCTCACTTCGGTCTGTTTAGAGACAGTGTTAGTTTCGGTGCAAGATAGGTGCATGGATTGCACCTAATGCACCATAGGATAAGAAACCATTTTGGACGTAGCCGATGGTATCCCTAGGTCAAGGGGCTCAAGTGAAAGCTCAGTTTGGTCTGTTTGGAGATAGTGCTAATCTTGATGCAAGATAGATGCAGGTTTGCATGGAACTTACGATATTGTCAAAAATCAATTAGGACGCACCTGATATAACTCCTTGATGATGTGTGTCATATGGAATCTTGCTTCGGTTCATTTAGAGACAATGTTAGTTTTGGTACAAGATATGTGCACGGTTTACACCTAATGCACTATAGGCTAGGAATCCATTTTAGACGTATCCGATGGTACTCGTAGTTGAAGAGGCTCAAGTGGAGGCTTGATTTGGTCTGCTCGGATATATTGCTAATCTTGATGCAAGACAGTTGCACAGTTTGCATGGAACGTACCATATGTTAAGAAATCAATTTGGACACACCCAATGGAACTCCTAGATGACGTGTGTCATATGGAATCTCGCTTCGGTCTGTTTGGAGACAATGTTAGTTTCGGTGCAAGATAGGTGCATAGTTTGTGCCTAATGCACCATAGTCTAAGAAACCATTTTTGACACACCTGTTCGTACTCTTAGATGAAGAGGCTCAAGTGGAAGCTCGGTTCGGTCTGTTTGGATATAGTGCTAATCTTGATGAAAGATAGTTGCACAGTTTGCATGGAACGTACCATATGTTAAGATATCAATTTGGACGCACCCAATGGAACTCCTAGATGACGTGTGTCATATGGAATCTTGCTTCGGTCTGTTTGGAGACAATGTTAGTTTCGGTGCAAGATAGGTGCATAATTTGTGCCTAATGCACTATAGTCTAAGAAACCATTTTTGACACACCTATTTGTACTCCTAGATGAAGAGGCTCAAGTGGAAGCTCGGTTCGGTCTGTTTGGAGATAGTGCTAATAATCTTGATGCAAGATAGGTGCATGGTTTGCATGGAACATACCATATGCTTTGAAATCAATTTGGATGCACCCAATGGAACTCCTTGATGACATGTGTCATATGGAATCTCGCTTTGGTCAGTTTAGAAACAGTGTTAGTTTCGGTGCAAGATATGTGCATGGTTTGCACCTAATGCACCATAGTCTAAGAAACCATTTTGGAAGCACCTGTTGGTACTTTGGTGTAGAGGCTCAAGTGGAAGCTCGGTTTGATCTGTTTGGAGACAGTGCTAATCTTGATGCAAGATAGATGCACGTTCTGCATGGAACGTACCATATGCTTAGAAATTAATTTGGACACACCCGATAGAGCTCCTTGATGACATGTGTCATATGGAATCTCGCTTTGGTGTGCTTAGAGACAGTATTAGTTTCGGTGCAAGAAATATGCACGGTTTGTGCCTAATGCACCAAAGTCTAAGAAACCATTTTGGAAGCACCTGTTGGTACTTCTAGGTGAAGAGGCTCAAGTGGACGCTCGGTTTAGTTTGTTTAGAGATAGTGCTAATCTTGATGTAAGATAGGTGCACGATTTGCATGGAACATACGATATGCTCAGAAATCAATTTAGATGCACCAGATGGAACTCCTAGATGACATGTGTCATGGAGTCTCACTTCGGTCTGTTTAGAGACAGTGTTAGTTTCGGTGCAAGATAGGTGCACGGTTTGCACCTAATGCACCATAGGATAAGAAACCATTTTGGACGCACCCGATGGTACTCCTAGGTCAAGGGGCTCAAGTGAAAGCTCAGATTGGTCTATTTGGAGATAGTGTTAATATTAATGCAAGATAGATGCACGGTTTGCATGGAACATACGATATGGTCAGAAATCAATTAGGACGCACCTGATATAACTCCTTGATGATGTGTGTCATATGGAATCTTGCTTCGGTTCGTTTAGAGACAGTGTTAGTTTTGGTAGAAGATATTTGCACGGTTTACGCCTAATGCACCATAGGCTAAGAAACCATTTTAGACACACCCGATGGTACTTGTAGTTGAAGAGGCTCAAGTGGAGGCTCGATTTGGTCTGTTCAGATATAGTACTAATCTTGATGCAAGATAGTTGAACAGTTTGCATGGAACGTACCATATGTTAAGAAATCAATTTGGACGCACCCAATGGAGCTCCTAGATGACGTGTGTCATATGGAATCTCGCTTCGGCCTGTTTTAGAACAATGTTAGTTTTGGTGCAAGATAGGTGCATAGTTTGTGCCTAATGCACCATAGTCTAAGAAACCATTTTTGATGCACCTGTTTGTACTCCTAGATGAAGAGGGTCAAGTGGAAGCTCGGTTCGGTCTCTTTGGAGATAGTGCTAATGTTGATGCAAGATAGGTGCACGGTTTGCATGGAATATACCATATGCTTGGAAATCAATTTGAATGCACCAGATGGAACTCCTTGATGATGTGTGTCATATGGAATCTCTCTTTGGTCTGTTTAGAAACAGTGATAGTTTCGGTGCAAGATATGTGCATGGTTTGCGCCTAATGCACCATAGTCTAATAAACCATTTTGGAAGCACCTGTTGGTACTTCGGTAAAGAGGCTCAAGTGGAAGCTCGATTTGATCTCTTTGGAGATAGCGCTAATCTTGATGCAAGATAGATGCACGGTCTGCATGGAACGTACCATATGCTTAGAAATTAATTTGGACACACCCGATAGAACTCCTTGATGATGTGTGTCATGTGGAATCTCGCTTTGGTGTGCTTAGAGATAGTATTAGTTTCGGTGCAAGATATGTGCACGGTTTGTGCCTAATGCACCAAAGTCTAAGAAACCATTTTGGGAGCACCTATTGGTACTCCTAGGTGAAGAGGCCCAAGTGGAGGCTCGGTTCGGTCTGTTTAGTGATAGTGCTAATCTTGATGCAAGATAGGTGCACGATTTGCATGGAACATACGATATGCTCAGAAATCCATTTGGATTTACCAGATGGAACTCCTAGATGACATGTGTCATATGGAATCTCACTTCAGTCCGTTTAGAGATAGTTTTAGTTTTGGTGTAAGATAGGTGCACGGTTTGCACCTAATGCACCATATCATAAGAAACCATTTTGGACGCACCCGATGATACTCCTAGGTCAAGGGGCTCACGTGAAAGCTCGGTTTGGTCTGTTTGGAGATAGTGCTAATCTTGATGCAAGATAGATGCACTTTTTGCATGGAACATACGATATGCTCAGATATCAATTAGGACACACCTGATATAACTCCTTGATGATGTGTGTCGTATGGAATCTTGCTTCGGTTCGTTTAGAGACAGTGTTAGCTTTGGTAGAAGATATATGCACGGTTTACGCCTAATGCACCATAGGCTAAGAAACCATTTTAGACACACCCGATGATACTCGTAGTTGAAGAGGCTCAAGTGGAGGCTCGATTTGGTCTGTTCAGATATAGTGCTAATCTTGATGCAAGATAGTTGCACAGTTTGCATGGAACGTATCATATGTTAAGAAATCAATTTGGACGCACCCAAAGGAACTCCTAGATGACGTGTATGAAAGCCCAAGTTTGGCTTTGGTAATTAATGACACCAAGTTGTTAATGCCTTGTGTCTAAGTGATTTGAGTTAGGCACAGCAACACATGTGATGAAGATGCATGGTGGCATGGAAAGGTGACCACATGATCACAAAGGGATGAAGCATGAAGTAAAGATCATGGTAATAGACGAGGAGCAAAATAGATGCAAGTTATGTGCATGGTTTGCGCCTAATGCACCATAGTCTAAGAAACCATTTTGGAAGCACCTGTTGGTACTTCGGTGAAGAGGCTCAAGTGGAAGCTTTGATCTGTTTGGAGATAGTTCTAATCTTGATGCAAGATAGGTGCATGATTTGCAAGGAACATACCATATGCTTAGAAATCAATTTGGACGCACCCAATGGAACTCCTAGATGACGTGTGTCATATAGAATTTTGCTTCGGTCCGTTTGTAGACATTGTAAGTTTTAGTGCAAGATAGGTGCACAGTTTGTGCCTAATGCACCATAGTCTAAGAAACCATTTTTGACGAACTATTTGGTACTCTTGGTTGAAGAGGCTCAAGTGGAAGCTTGGTTCGGTCAGTTTGGAGATAGTGCTAATCCTTATGCAAGGTAGGTGCATGGTTTGCATGGAACATACCATATGCTTGGAAATCAATTTGGATGCACCCGATGGAACTCCTTGATGACGTGTGTGAAAGCCCAAGTTTGGTTTTGGTAATTAATGACACCAAGTTGCTAATGCCTTGTGTCTAAGTGATTTGAGTTAGACACAGCAACACATGTGATGAAGATGCATGGTGGCATGGAAAGGTGACCACATGATCACAAAGGGATGAAGCATGAAGTAAAGATCATGGTGATAGACGAGGAGCAAAATTATCAAGGCAAAGGTATAAACATAGGGTTTTACTTTTGCCGGTCTAAGATGAGTAGAGAAGTGATTGACTGGGTTTAGGACTAGTAGCTGACTATCAAGAGGGGAAATCACGATCATCTCTCAAATCAAGTGCTACTAGGTCTACATCTTGAGCATATGCATTAGGATCTAGTAAAGTGCTAACCTATCTCCTTTGGTGAAAATGTTTGTGAAAAGCTAACACAACTGCACTTTGGTGGTGGACACTTGTTGGTGTTAGCTCATTTGCAAAGGAGGTGGTTTTCCTAGGGTTGAGAGGGGTGTGGGTTCCTCTCTCCCTCCTGCCTCGCAAACACGGCGGGATTCGGCGCTTTTGAGAAAAATAAGTGTATATTTTCTATTACGCCGGTGGGAAATTAGGAGAAGTCGTGGGAGTGTTTTCTCACTGAGAAACACTCACCGGACACTGAGTGCGGAGGCACAGGACACTTGGCTCAGAGTCCGTTGTGCTTGACCCTGCTAGGATTGAGCACCGGACGCACTCTGAGAGCGTCCGGTGGGGGCGTTTTTGCAACCCTCCCTGTGTTTAAGTCCGGTGAGCACCGGATGCTCAGGGTGCATCCGATGGCTTACGGCCGGTGATCCTGCAAGTTTGCGGAACTCTCTGTGCATGAGTTCGGTGTGCACCGGACACGTCCGGTGTGGACCTGCAGAGCGTTCGGTGCTTTGCAGGTAGCCGTTAGAGACTGACACGCGAGTTTCAAGAAGGACACGTGGCCAACTCCAGTGCACCGGACGCAGGGCGTCGAGCGTCCGGTGCTCACTTGGTAGCGTCCGGTGCCTCCGTTTTCAACCCAGTGAAAGTTGCCAATGGCTAGTTCTTTGAGGGGGCTTATAAATAGAAGGTGACCGGCTTTAGGAAGCTCTCTCTTGCATATTTGAATACTTGAGGCATACTTTGAGCTAGAGAACACTCCCTCCACTCATCTCCTTGCTTGATTGCTTATCCTAGTGAGATTTAGTGAGATTGAGTGAGTTTCAAGTGCATTGCTTTGAGATTTGCATTTAGTGGCACTTGATTCTTGAGTTTGCTGCGGATTTCTTGTTACTCTTAGGTGTTTCCCAATGCCCTAGACGGCTTGGAGTAGCGGTGGTGTTGAGCTCATGATTGGAGATTGTTTCGAGCTTCACCAAGTGATTTGTGAGGGGTTCTTGAGCCTTCCCTACGGGAGATCGCAATTGGCTACTCAACGAGGACTAGCTTGCCGGGAAGCAAGTGAACCTCGGTAAAAAATCTTGTGTCATCTCTTGCCGAGGTCTCTCTTGTGATTGTGAGTGTTTGGGTGGATATATCTCTGCTTTACAACATTGGTATAACAATCACTCTCCACTCCTTTACTTGTATTTCTTGCTAGTTGTTTAGCTTGTTTAGTTTAGTCTTCTTGTTTAGGAGTGTAGCAAGTTTGTAGTTGTGCTTTCTTGTTGTAACTTGTGTTTAGCTTTCTTGCTAGACTTGTGTAGGTGGCTTGCATAGCTTAGTTGTGCTAGTGCTAGAATAGCTTCGCCTTTTGTTTTACTAATCAACTTGCCTAGTTGAAGTTTGTAGAAATTTTAAATAGGCTATTCACCCCCCTCTAGCCATTTGGACCTTTCAAGTGGTATCGGAGTCGAGGCACCGTTTATTTGAGGCTTAACAACCTACGGTGAAGAAATGACTCTTAGTTTGCATATCAACAACAAGAAGAAGGCACCTTACTTTGATTGCACCAATTATGCATATTGGAAGGTCAAGATGACCGCACATCTCAAGTCAATCAATAGAGAGGTTTGGAAAGTGACCGAAACAAAGTTTGAGGTTGCTAATGAGAATGCACCAACACCGGTTGAAGAAAAGAAGCTTCAATGCAATGACATTGCAATTAGTGCTCTTCATGAAGCTCTTGATGACAAGACCTTTGAGCAAATCAAGAACATTGAGGTTGCTCATGATGCATGGGCAAAATTAGAAGAAACATTTGAAGGCACCAAAGGTACCAAGACTGCCCAAGCTTACATCCTCCAAGAAAAGTTCTCAAGCTTCAAGATGCAAGAAGATGAAAGTGTGTCGGAGATGTTTCATCGGTTCCAAGTCATTGTGAATGAGCTCAAGGCACTTGGGGAAGAAGTGAAGGATAGTCAATTCTCTATGAAGTTCTTGAGAAGCTTACCCAAGAGATTTGACACATTGATCACCGTGCTAGTCAAGACAACTCTTAGTGAATCAACTCCCCAACAAGTCTTTCAAGATGTGATGATCGATGATGCCTATAGAGAAGATGATGAAAAGGATGAGTTGATCAAGAAGAAGAAGAAGGATGGTGAGAAGAAAGATGATGAGAAGAAGAAAAGTATGGCATTCAAGGCCTCCACATCCAAGGGCAAAGCCAAGCAAGAATCATCAAGTGAAGAAGAAGCAAGCTCTTGTGATAGTGATGAAGATGAGGAGATGGCTCTTCTCGTCAAGAGATTTCGCAAGTTTATGAAGAAGAAAGGCTATCGGGCAAGAAGGAAGAAGAGCTCCTCAAAGAAGAATAACCATTCCATGAGGTGCTTTAGATGCCATAGCAAGGATCATCTCATAGGCCTAACATGTGATATCTTAAGTAACAAATGTGAAAGCTCATTCCTAACATGTGATATCTTAAGTAACCATTCCATCTGGTACGTCCAAATTGATTTCTGAGCATATGGTATGTTCCATGCAAATCGTGCACGTATCTTGCATCAAGATTAGCACTATCTCTAAACAGATCGAACTGAGCCTCCAATTGAGCCTCTTCACCTAGGAGTACCAACAGGTGCTTCCAAAATGGTTTCTTAGACTTTGGTGCATTAGGCGCAAACCATGCCCATATCTTGCACCGAAACTAATACTGTCTCTAAGCACACCAAAGCGAGATTCCATATGATACACGTCATCAGGGAGTTCTATCGGTTGTTTCCAAATTAATTTCTAAGCATATGGTACGTTCCATGCAGACCGTGCATCCATGTTGCATCAATATTAGCACTATCTCTAAATAGACCAAAACAAGGTTTCACTTGAGCCTTTTACCTAGGAGTACCATCGGGTGCGTTCAAAATGGTTTCTTAGCCTATGCTGCATTATGTGCAAACCTTGCACCTATCTTGCACCAAAACTAACATTATCTCCAAACAGACCGAAGCTAGATTTCGTATGACACACGTCATCTAGGAGTTCCATCATGTGCGTCTAGATTGATTTCCAAGCATTTGGTACGTTCCATGTAAACCGTGCACCTATCTTGCATCAAGATTAGCACTATCTCCAAACAGACCGAACCGAGCATCCACTTGAGCCCTTTCACCTAGGGGTACAAACAAGTGCGTCCAAAATGGTTTCTCAGACTATGGTGCATTAGGTGCAAACTGTGCACCCATCTTGCACCGAAACTAACAATGTCTTCAAATGGACCGAAGCGAGATTTCATATGACACACGTCATCAAGGAGTTCCATCAGGTGCATCCAAATTGATATCCAAGCATATGGTATGTTCAATGCAAACCATGCACCTACCTTGCATAAGGATTAGCACTATCTCCAAAATAACCGAACCAAGCTTCCACTTGAGCCTCTTCAGCGAGTAGTAACAAATAGTGCGTCCAAAATGGTTTGTTAGACTATGGTGCATTAGGCGCAAACTGTGCACCTATCTTGCACTAAAACTTACAATGCCTACATACAAACCGAAGCAAGACTCCATATGACACACGTCATCTAGGAGTTCCATTGGGTGCGTCCAAATTGATTTCTAAGCATATGGTATGTTTCTTGCAAATCATGCACCTATCTTGCATCAAGATTAGCACTATCTCCAAACAGATCAAACCGAGCTTCCACTTGATCCTCTTCACCGAAGTACCAACAGGTGCTTCCAAAATGGTTTCTTAGACTATGGTGCATTAGGCGCAAACCATGCACATATCTTGCACCGAAACTAACACTGTTTCTAAACAGACCAAAGCGAGATTCCATATGACACACGTCATCAAGGAGTTCCATCGGGTGCATCCAAATTGATTTCCAAGCATATGGTATGTTCCATGCAAACCGTGCACCTATCTTGCATCAAGATTAGCACTATCTCCAAACAGACCGAACCGAGCTTCCACTTGAGCCTCTTCATCTAGGAGTACAAACAGGTGCGTCAAAAATGGTTTCTTAGACTATGGTGCATTAGGCACAAACTATGCACCTATCTTGCACCAAAACTAACATTGTCTCCAAACAAACCGAAGCGAGATTCCATATGACACATGTCATCTAGGTGTTCCATTGGGTGCGTCCAAATTGATTTCTTAACATATGGTACGTTCCATGCAAACTGTGCAACTATCTTGCATCAAGATTAGTACAATATCCGAACAGACCAAATTGAGCCTCCACTTGAGCCTCTTCAACTACGAGTACCATCGAGTGCGTCTAAAATGGTTTCTTAGCCTATGGTGCATTAGGTGTAAACCGTGCATATATCTTCTACCAAAACTAACACTGTCTCTAAATGAACCGAAGCAAGATTCCATACGACACACATCATCAAGGAGTTATATTAGGTGCATCCTAATTGATTTCTGAGCATATCGTATGTTCCATGCAAACCGTGCATCTATCTTGCATCAAGATTAGCACTATCTCCAAAAAGACCAAACAGAGCTTTCACTTGAGCCCCTTGACCTAGGAGTACCATCGGGTGCGTCCAAAATGGGTTTTTATCCTATGGTGCATTAGGTGCAAACCGTGCACCTATCTTGCACCAAAACTAATACTGTCTGTAAACGTATCGAAGTGAGATTCCATATGACACATGTAATCTAGGAGTTCCATCTGGTGCATCCAAATTGATTTCTGAGCATATGGTATGTTCCATGCAAATCGTGCACCTACCTGGCATCAAGATTTGCACTATCTCTAAACAGACCGAACCGAGCCTCCACTTGAGCCTCTTCACCTAGGAGTACCAACAGGTGCTTCCAAACTGGTTTCTTAGACTTTGGTGCATTAGGCGCAAACCGTGCACATATCTTGGACCGAAACTAATACTATCTCTAAGCACACCAAAGCGAGATTCCATATGACACACGTCATCAAGGAGTTCTATCGGGTGTGTCCAAATTAATTTCTAAGCATACGGTACGTTACATGCAGACCGTGCATCTATCTTGCATCAAGATTAGCACTACCTCCAAATAGACCAAAACGATCTTTCACTTGAGCCTTTTACCTAGGAGTACCATCGGGTGCGTTCAAAATGGTTTCTTAGACTATGCTGCATTATGTGCAAACCTTCCACCTATCTTGCACCAAAACTAACATTCTCTCCAAACAGACCGAAGCAAGATTTTGTATGACACACGGCATCTAGGAGTTCCATCATGTGCGTCTAGATTGATTTCCAAGCATTTGGTACGTTCCATGCAAACCGAGCACCTATCTTGCATCAAGATTAGCACCATCTCCAAACAGACTGAACCGAGCATCCACTTGAGCCCCTTCACCTAAGAGTACCAACAAGTGCGTCCAAAATCGTTTCTTAGACTATGGTGCATTAGGTGCAAACAGTGCACCCATCTTGCACCGAAACTAACAATGTCTCCAAATCGACTGAAGCGAGATTCCATATGACACACGTCATCAAGGAGTTCCATCAGGTGCATCCAAATTGATTTCGAAGCATATGGTATGTTCCATGCAAACCATGCACCTACATTGCATAATGATTAGCACTATCTCCAAACTGACTGAACCAGGCTTCCACTTGAGCCTCTTCACCCAGGAGTACCAAATAGTGCGTCCAAAATGGTTTCTTAGACTATGGTGCATTAGGCGCAAAATGTGCACCTATCTTGCACTAAAACTTACAATGTCTACATACAGACCGAAGCAAGATTCCATATGACACACGTCATCTAGGAGTTCCATTGGGTGCGTCCAAATTGATTTCTAAGCATATTGTATGTTCCTTGCAAATCATGCACCTATCTTGCATCAATATTAGCACTATCTCCAAACAGATCAAACCGAGCTTCCACTTGAGCCTCTTCACCAAAGTACCAACAGGTGCTTCAAAATGGTTTCTTAGACTATGGTGCATTAGGCGCAAATCATGCACATATCTTGCACCAAAACTAACACTATTTCTAAACAAACCAAAGCGAGATTCTATATGACACACGTCATCAAGGAGTTATATCAGGTACGTCCTAATTGATTTCTGAGCATATCGTATGTTCCATGCAAACCGTGCATCTATCTTGCATCAAGATTAGCACTATCTCCAAACAGACCAAACCGAGCTTTCACTTGAGCCCCTTGACCTAGGAGTACCATCGGGTGCGTCCAAAATGGTTTCTTATCCTATGGTGCATTAGGTGCAAACTGTGCACCTATCTTGCACCGAAATTAAC
>NC_012872.2:33767564-33822470 GCF_000003195.3 Sorghum bicolor | reverse complement strand
CTCCTAGGTGAAGGGGCTCAAGTGGATGCTCGGTTCGGTCTGTTTGGAGATAGTGCTAATCTTGAAGCAAGATAGGTGCACGGTTTGCATGGAACATACCAAATGCTTGGAAAACAATCTGGACGCACATGATGGAACTCCTAGATAACGCGTGTCATACGAAATTTTGCTTCGGTCTGTTTGGAGACAGTATTACTTTCGGTGCAAGATAGGTGCAAGGTTTGCACATAATGCAGCATAGGCTAAGAAACCATTTTGGACGCACCCGATGGTACTCCTAGGTAAAAGGCTCAAGTGAAAGCTCGGTTTGGTCCATTTAGAGATAGTGCTAATATTGATGCAAGATAGATGCACGGTCTGCATGGAACTTACCGTATGCTTAGAAATTAATTTGGACACACCCGATAGAACTCCTTGATGACGTGTGTCATATGGAATCTCGCTTTGATGTGCTTAGAGACATTATTAGTTCTGGTGCAAGATATGTGTACGGTTTGCACCTAATGCACCAAAGTCTAAGAAACAATTTTGGAAGCACCAGTTGTTACTCCTAGGTGAAGAGGCTCAAGTGGAGGCTCGGTTCGGCCTGTTTAGAGATACTGCTAATCTTGATGCAGGATCGGTGCACGATTTGCATGGAACATACCAAATGCTCAGAAATCAAATTGGACGCACCAGATGGAACTCCTAGATTACATGTGTCATATGGAATCTCACTTCGGTCCGTTTAGAGACAGTGTTAGTTTCGGTGCAAGATAGGTTCACGGTTTGCACCTAATGCACCATAGGATAAGAAACTATTTTGGATGCACCCGATGGTACTCCTAGGTAAAAGGGTCAAGTGAAAGCTCGGTTTGGTCTATTTGGAGATAGTGCTAATCTTGATGCAAGATAGATGCACAGTCTGCATGGAACGTACTATATGCTTCGAAAATAATTTGGACACACCCGATAGAACTCCTTGATGACGTGTGTCATATGGAATCTTGTTTCGGTTCGTTTAGAGACAGTGTTAGTTTTGGTAGAATATATGTGCACGATTTACGCCTAATGCACCATAGGCTAAGAAACCATTTTAGACGCACCTGATGGTACTCCTAGGTGAAGAGGCTCAAGTGGAGACTCGGTTCGGTCTGTTTAGAGATAGTCCTAATCTTGTTGCACGATAGGCGCACGGTTTGCATGGAACATACCATATGCTCCGAAATCAATTTGGATGCACCCAATGGAACTCCTAGATGACGTGTGTCATATGGAATCTCACTTCGGTCCGTTTGGAGACAATGTTAGTTTTAGTGCAAGATAGGTGCATAGTTTGTGCCTAATGCACCATAGTCTAAGAAACCATTTTTGATGCACCTGTTTGTACTCCTAGATGAAGAGGCTCTAGTGGAAGCTTGGTTTGATGTGTTTGGAGATAGTGCTAATCTTGATGCAAGATAGGTGCATGATTTGCAAGGAACATACCATATGCTTAGAAATCAATTTGGACGCACCCGATGGAACTCCTAGATGACGTGTGTCATATGGAATCTTGCTTCGGTCCGTTTGTAGACATTGTTAGTTTTAGTGCAAGATAGGTGCACAGTTTGCGCCTAATGCACCATAGTTTAAGAAACCATTTTAGACGCACTATTTGGTACACATGGGTGAAGAGGCTCAAGTGGAAGCTTGGTTCGGTCAGTTTGGAGATAGTGCTAATCCTTATGCAAGGTAGGTGCAAGGTTTGCATGGCACATACCATATGCTTGGAAATCAATTTGGATGCACCCGATGGAACTCCATGATGATGTGTGTCATATGGAATCTCTCTTCGGTCCATTTGGAGACATTGTTAGTTTTAGTGCAAGATAGGTGCACAGTTTGCACCTAATGCACCATAGTTTAAGAAACCATTTTGGACGTACTTGTTGGTACTCGTAGGTGAATGGGCTCAAGTGGATGCTTGGTTCGGTCTGTTTGGAGATAGTGCTAATCTTGATGCAAGATAGGTGCACGGTTTGCATGGAACATACCAAATGCTTAGAAATCAATCTGGACGCACATGATGGAACTCCTATATGACGTGTGTCATACGAAATCTTGCTTTGGTTTGTTTGGAGACTGTGTTATTTTCTGTGCAAGATAGGTGCAAGGTTTGCACATAATGCAGCATAGGCTAAGAAACCATTTTGGACGCACCTGATGGAACTCCTAGGTAAAAGGCTCAAGTGAAAACTCGGTTTGGTCTATTTGGAGATAGTGCTAATCTTGATGCAAGATAGATGCACGGTCTGCATGGAACGTACCATATGCTTAGAAATTAATTTGGACACACCCGATAGAACTCCTTGATGACGTGTGTCATACAGAATCTCGCTTTGGTGTGCTTAGAGACAGTATTAGTTTCGGTGCAAGATATGTGCACGGTTTGCGCCTAATGAACCAAAGTCTAAGAAACTATTTTGGAAGCACCTATTGGTACCCCTACGTGAAGAGGCTCAAGTGGAGGCTCGGTCCGGTCGGTTTAGAGATAGTGCGAATCTTGATGCAAGATAGGTGCACAATTTGCATGGAACATACCATATGCTCAGAAATAAATTTGGACACACCAGATGGAACTCCTAGATGACATGTGTCATATGGAATCTCACTTTGGTCCGTTTAGAGACAGTGTTAGTTTCAGTGCAAGATTGGTGCACGGTTTGCACCTAATGCACCATAGGATAAGAAACCATTTTGGACGCACCCGATGGTACTCCTAGGTCAAGGGGCTCAAGTGAAAGCTCAGTTTGGTCTGTTTGGAAATAGTGCTAATCTTGATGCCAGATAGATGCACGGTTTGCATGGAACATACGATATGCTCAGAAATCAATTAGGACTCACCTGATATAACTCCTTGATGATGTGTCATATGGAATCTTGCTTCGGTTCATTTAGAGACAGTGTTACTTTTGGTAGAAGATATGTGCACGGTTTACACCTAATGCACCATAGGCTAAGAAACCAATTTAGACGCATCTGATGGTACTCGTAGTTGAAGAGGCTCAAGTGGAGGCTCGATTTGGTCTATTCGGATATATTGCTAATCTTGATACAAGATAGTTGCACAGTTTGCATGGAACGTAACATATGTTAAGAAATCAATTTGGACGTACCCAATGGAACTTCTAGATGACGTGTGTCATATGGAATCTCGCTTCGGTCTATTTGGAGACAATGTTAGTTTTGGTTTAAGATAGGTGCATAATTTGTGCCTAATGCACCATAGTCTAAGAAACCATTTTTGATGCACCTATTTGTACTCCTAGGCCTTGTTTAGTTTCGAAAATTTTTGGGAAATGGACACTGTAGCATTTTCGTTTGTATTTGATAAATATTGTCCAATCATGGACTAACTAGGCTTAAAAGATTCGTCTCGTCAATTTCGACCAAACTGTGCAATTAGTTTTTATTTTCGTCTATATTTAATACTCCATGCATGCGTCTAAAGATTCGATGTGACGGGGAATGTGAAAAATTTTGCAAAATTTTCTGGGAAGTAAACAAGGCCATAGATGAAGAGGCTCAAGTTGATGCTTGCTTTAGTCTGTTTGGAGATAGTGCTAATTTTGATGCATGATAGATGCACGGTTTGCATGGAACATACGATATGCTCAAAAATCAATTAGGACACACCTGATATAACTCCTTGATGATGTGTGTCATATGGAATCTTGCTTCGGTTTTTTTAGAGACTGTTAGTTTTGGTAGAAGATATGTGCACGGTTTACGCCTAATGCACCATAGGCTAAGAAACCAATTTAGACGCATCCGATGGTACTCGTTGTTGAAGAGGCTCAAGTGGAGGCACGATTTGGTCTGTTCGAATATAGTGCTAATCTTGATGCAATATAGTTGCACAGTTTGCATGGAATGTACCATATGTTAAGAAATCAATTTGGACGCACCCAATGGAACTCCAAGATGACGTGTGTCATATGGAATCTTGCTTCGGTTTGTTTGGAGACAATGTTAGTTTTGGTGCAAGATAGGTGCATAGTTTGTGCCTAATGCACCATAGTCTAAGAAACCATTTTTGACGCACCTGTTTGTACTCCTAGATGAAGAGGCTCAAGTGGAAGCTCGGTTCGGTCTATTGTAGATAGTGCTAATCTTGATGCAAGATAGGTGCACGGTTTGCATGGAACATACCATATGCTTGGAAATCAATTTGGATGCACCCGATGGAACTCCTTGATGACGTGTATCATATGGAATCTCACTTTGGTCTAAGTAGGAACAGTGTTAGTTTTAGTGCAACATATGTGCATGGTTTGCGCCTAATGCACTATAGTCTAAGAAACCATTTTGGAAGCACCTGTTGCTACTTCGGTGAAGAGGCTCAAGTGGAAGCTCGGTTTGATCTATTTGGAGATAGTGCTAATCTTGATGCAAGATAGGTGCATGATTTGCAAGGAACATACCATATGCATAGAAATCAATTTGGACGCACCCAATGGAACTCCTAGATGACGTGTGTCATATGAAATCTTGCTTCGGTCCATTTGTAGGCATTATAAATTTTAGTGCAAGATAGGTGCATAGTTCGCGCCTAATGCACCATAGTCTAAGAAACCATTTTGGACGCACTATTTGGTACTCCTGGGTGAAGAGGCTCAAGTGGAAGCTTGGTTTGGTCAGTTTGGAGATAGTGCTAATCCTCATGCAAGGTAGGTGCATGGTTTGCATGGAACATACCATATGCTTGGAAATCAATTTGGATGCACCCAATGGAACTCCTTGATTACGTGTGTTATATGGAATCTCGCTTCGGTCTATTTGGAGACATTGTTAGTTTTAGTGCAAGATAGGTGCACAGTTTGCACCTAATGCACCATAGTCTAAGATAGGTGCAAGGTTTGCACATAATGCAGCATAGGCTAAGAAACCATTTTGGACGCACCTGATGGTACTCCTATGTAAAAGGCTCAAGTGAAAGCTCGGTTTGGTCTATTTGGAGATAGTGCTAATCTTGATGCAAGATAGATGCACGGTCTGCATGGAATGTACCATATGCTTAGAAATTAATTTAGACACACCCGAAAGAACTCCTTGATGATGTGTGTCATATGGAATCTCGCTTTGGTGTGCTTAGAGACAGTATTAGTTTCGGTGCAAGATATCTGCACAGTATGCGCCTAATGTACCAAAGTCTAAGAAACCATTTTTTAGCACCTGTTGGTACTCCTAGGTGAAGAGGCTCATGTGGAGGCTCGGTTCGGTCTGTTTAGAGATAGTGCTAATCTTGATGCAAGATAGGTGCACGATTTGCATGGAACATACCTTATGCTCAGAAATCAATTTGGACGAACCAGATCTAACTCCTAGATGACATGTGTCATATGGAATCTCACTTCGGTCCGTTTAGAGTCAGTGTTAGTTTCCATGCAAGATAGGTGCACGGTTTGCACCTAATGCACCATTGGATAAGAAACCATTTTGGACGCACCCGATGGTACTCCTAGGTCAAGGGGCTCAAGTGAAAGCTCGGTTTGGTCTGTTTGGAGATAGTGCTAATCTTGATGCAAGATAGATGCACGGTTTGCGTGGAACATATGATATGCTCAGAAATCAATTTTAGACGCACCCGATGGTACTCGTAGTTCAACAGGCTCAAGAGGAGGCTCGATTTGGTCTGTTCGGATATAGTGCTAATCTTGATGCAAGATAGTTGCACAGTTTGCATGGAACGTACCATATGTTAAGAAATCAATTTGGACACACCCAATAGAACTTCTAGATGACGTGTGTCATATGGAATCTCACTTCGGTCTATTTGGAGACAATGTTAGTTTTGGTGCAAGATAGGTGCATAGTTTGTGCCTAATGCACCATAGTCTAAGAAACCATTTTTGACGCACCTGTTTGTACTCCTAGATGAAGAGGCTCAAGTGGAAGCTCGGTTTGATCTGTTTGGATATAGTGCTAATCTTGATGCAAGATAGCTGCATTATTTGCAAGGAACATACCATATGCTTAGAAATCAATTTAGACGCACCCAATGGAACTCCTAGATGACGTGTGTCATATGGAATCTTGCTTCGGTCCGTTTGTAGACATTATAAGTTTTAGTGCAAGATAGGTGCACAGTTTTCACCTAATGCACCATAGTCTAAGAAACCATTTTGGACGCACTTGTTGGTACTCCTAGGTGAAGGGGCTCAAGTGGATGCTCGGTTCAGTCTGTTTGGAGATAGTGCTAATCTTGATGCAAGATAGATGCACGGTTTGCATGGAACATACCAAATGCTTGGAAATCAATCTGGACGCACATGATGGAACTCCTAGATGACGTGTGTCATACGAAATCTTGCTTCGGTCTGTTCGGAGACAGTGTTAGTTTCAGTGCAAGATAGGCGCAAGGTTTGCACATAATGCAGCATAGGCTAAGAAACCATTTTGGACGCACCCGATGGTACTCCTAGGTAAAAGGCTAAAGTGAAAGCTCAGTTTGGTCTATTTAAAGATAGTGCTAATCTTGATGCAAGATAGATGCACGGTCTTCATGGAAGGTACCATATGTTTAGAAATTAATTTGGACACACCCGAAAGAACTCCTTGATGACGTGTGTCATATGGAATCTCGCTTTGGTGTGCTTAGAGCCAGTATTAGTTTTGGTTTGCGCCTAATGCACCAAAGTCTAAGAAACCATTTCGGAAGAACCTGTTGGTACTCCTAGGTGAAGAGGCTGAAGTGGAGGCTCGGTTCGGTCTGTTTAGAGATAGTACTAATCTTGATGCAAAATAGGTGCACGATTTGCATGGAACATACCATATGATCAGAAATCAATTTGGACGCACCAGATGGAACTCCTAGATGACATGTGTCATATGGAATCTCACTTCGGTCCGTTTAGAGACAGTGTTAGTTTCGGTGCAAGATAGGTGCACGGTTTGCACCTAATGCACCATTGGATAAGAAACCATTTTGGACGCACCCGATGGTACTCCTAGGTCAAGGGGCTCAAGTGAATGCACGGTTTGCATGGAACATACGATATGCTCAGAAATCAATTACGACGCACGAAATATAACTCCTTGATTATGTGTGTCATATGGAATCTTGCTTCGGTTCGTTTAGAGACAGTGTTAGTTTTGGTAGAAGATATGTGCATAGTTTGCGCCTAAAGCACCAAAGTCTAAGAAACCATTTTGGAAGCACCTGTTGGTACTCCTAGGTGAAGTGGCTCAAGTGGAGGCTCGGTTCGGTCTGTTTAGAGATATTGCAAATCTTGAGGCAATATAGGTGCACAATTTGCATGGAACATACCATATGCTCATAAATCAATTTGGACGCACCAAACGGAACTCCTAGATGACATGTGTCATATGAAATCTCACTTCGGTCCGTTTAGAGATAGTGTTAGTTTTGGTGCAAGATAGGTGCACAGTTTGCACCTAATGCACCATAGTCTAAGAAACCATTTTGGACGCACTTGTTGGTACTCCTAGGTGACGGGGCTCAGTTGAATGCCCGGCTCGGTCTGTTTGGAGATAGATCTAATCTTGATGCAAAATAGGTGCACGGTTTGCATGGAACATACCAAATGATTGGAAATCAATCAGGACGCACATGATGGAACTCCTAGATGACATGTGTCATACGAAATCTTGTTTCGTCTATTTGGAGATAGTGTTAGTTTCGGTGCAAGATAGTTTCAAGGTTTGCACATAATGCAGCATAGGCTAAGAAACCATTTTGGATGCACTCGATGGTAGTCCGAGGTAAAAGGCTCAAGTGAAAGCTCGGTTTGGTCTATTTGAAGATAGTGCTAATCTTGATGCAAGATAGATGCACGTCTGCTTGGAACGTACCATATGTTTAGAAATTAATTTGGACACACTTGATAGAACTCCTTGATGACGTGTGTCATATGAAATCTCGATTTGGTGTGCTTAGAGACAGTATTAGTTTCGGTGCAAGATATGTGCACGGTTTGCGCCTAATGCACCAGAGTCTAAGAAACCATTTTGGAAGCACCTGTTGGTACTCCTAGGTGAAGAGGCTCAAGTGGAGGCTCGGTTCGGTCTGTTCGGATATAGTGCTAATCTTGAGGCAAGATAGGTGCACAGTTTGCATGGAACATACCATATGTTAGGAAATTAATTCGGACGCACCCAATGGAACTCCTAGATGACGTGTGTCATATGGAATCTTGCTTCGGTCTCTTTGGAGACAATGTTAGTTTTGGTGCAAGATAGGTGCATAGTTTGTGCCTAATGCACCATAGTCTAAGAAACCATTTTTGATGCACCTGTTTGTACTCCTAGATGAAGAGGCTCAAGTGGAAGCTCGGTTCGGTTTGTTTGGAGATAGTGCTAATCTAGATGCAAGATAGGCGCATGGTTTGAATAGAACACACCATATGCTTGGAAATCAATTTGTATGCACCCGACGGAACTCCTTGATGACATGTGTCATATGGAATCTCACTTTGGTCTTTTTAGAAATAGTGTTCGTTTCGGTGCAAGATATGTGCATGGTTTGCGCCTAATGCACCATACTCTAAGAAACCATTTTGGAAGCACATGTTGGATCTTTGGTGAAGAGGCTCAAGTGGAAGCTTGGCTTTATCTGTTTGGAGATAGTGCTAATCTTGATGCAAGATAGGTGCATGATTTGCAAGGAATATACCATATACTTAGAAATCAATTTGAACGCACCCAATGGAGCTCCTAGATGACGTGTGTCATATGGAATCTTGCTTCGGACCGTTTGTAGACATTGTAAGTTTTAGTGCAGGATAGGTGCACAGTTTGCGCCTAATGCACCATAGTCTAAGAAACCATTTTGGATGCACTATTTGGTACTCTTGGATGAAGAGGCTCAAGTGGAAGCTTGGTTTGGTCTGTTTGGAGATAGTGCTAATCTTGATGCAAGATATATGCACAGTTTGCATGGAACATACGATATGCTTAGAAATCAATTAGGACGCACCTGATATAACTCCTTGATGATGTGTGTCATATGGAATCTTGCTTCGGTTCCTTTAGAGACAGTGTTAGTTTTGGTAGAAGATATGTGCACGGTTTACTCCTAATGCACCATAGGCTACGAAACCATTTTAGACGCACCCGATGGTACTCCTAGTTGAAGAGGCTCAACTGGAGGCTCGATTTGATCTGTTCGGATATAGTGCTAATCTTGATGCAAGATAGTTGCACAGTTTGCATGGAACATACCATATGTTAAGAAATTAATTTGGACGCACCCAATGGAACTCCTAGATGATGTGTGTCATATGGAATCTCGCTTTGGTCTGTTTGGAGACAATTTTAGTTTTGGTGCAAGATAGGTGCATAGTTTGTGCCTAATTCACCATAGTCTAAGAAACCATTTTTGATGCACCTGTTTGTACTCCTAGATGAAGAGGCTCAAGTGGAAGCTCGGTTCGGTCTGTTTGGAGATAGTGCTAATCTTGTTGCAAGATAGGCGCACGGTTTGCATAGAACATACCATATGCTTGGAAATCAATTTGGATGCACCCGACGGAACTCCTTGATGACATCTGTCATATGGAATCTCACTTTGGTCTATTTAGAAACAGTGTTCGTTTCGGTGCAAGATATGTGCATGGTTTGCGCCTAATGCACCATAGTCTATGTAACCATTTTGGACGCACTAATTGGTACTCCTGGGTGAAGAGGCTCAAGTGGAAGCTTGGTTCGGTCAGTTTGGAGATAGTACTAATCTTGATGCAAGATAGGTGCATGATTTGCAAGGAACATACCATATGCTTAGAAATCAATTTGGACGCACCCAATGGAACTCCTAGATGACGTGTGTCATATGGTATCTTGCTTTTGTCCATTTGTAGACATTGTAAGTTTTAGTGCAAGATAGGTGCACAGTTTGCACCTAATGCACCATAGTCTAAGAAACCATTTTGGATGCACTATTTGGTACTCTTGGATGAACAGGCTCAAGTGGAAGCTTGGTTCGGTCAGTTTCGGGATAGTGCTAATCCTTATGCAAGGTACGTGCATGGTTTGCATGGAACATACCATATGCTTGGAAATCAATTTGGATGCACCCGATGGAACTCCTTGATGACGTGTGCTATATGGAATCTTGCTTCGGTCCATTTGGAGACATTGTTAGTTTCAGTACAAGATAGGTGCACAGTTTGCACCTAATGCACCATAGTCTAAGAAACCATTTTGGATGCACTTGTTGGTACTCCTAGGTGAAGGGGCTCAAGTGGATGCTCGGTTCGATCTGTTTGGAGATAGTGCTAATCTTTATGCAAGATAGGTGCACAGTTTGCATTGAACATACCAAATACTTGGAAATCAATCTAGACGCACATGATGGAACTCCTAGATGATGTGTGTCATACTAAATCTTGCTTCGGTCTATTTGGAGACAGTGTTAGTTTCGGTGCAAGATAGGTGCAAGGTTGGCACATAAAACAGCATAGGTTAAGAAACCATTTTGGACGCACCCGATGGTACTCCTAGGTAAAAGGCACAAGTGAAACCTAGGTTTGGTCTATTTGGAGATAGTGCCAATCTTGATGCAAGATAGATGCACGGTCTACATGGAACATACAATATGCTTAGAAATTAATTTGGACACACCCATAGAACTCCTTGATGACGCGTGTCACATCGAATCTCGCTTTGGTGTGCTCAGAGACAGTATTAGTTTTGGTGCAAGATATGTGCACGGTTTGCGCCTAATGCACCAAAGTCTAAGAACCATTTTGGAAGCACCTGTTGGTACTCCTAGGTGAAGAGGCTCAAGTGGAGGCTCGGTTCGGTCTGTTTAGAGATAGTGCTAATCTTGATGCAAGATAGGCGCACGCTTTGCATGGAACATACTATATGCTTAGAAATCAATTTGGACGCACCAGATGGAACTCCTTGATGACATGTGTCATATGGAATCTCACTTTGGTCCGTTTAGAGACAGTGTTAGTTTCGGTGCAAGATAGGTGCACGGTTTGCACCTAATGCACCATAGGATAAGAAACCATTTCGGACGCACCCGATGGTACTCCTAGGTCAAGGGGCTCAAGTGACAGGCTCGGTTTGGTCTATTTGGAGATAGTGCTAATCTTGATGCAAGATAGATGCACGGTTTGCATGGAACATATGATATGCTCAGAAATCAATTAGGACGCACCTGATATAACTCCTTGATGATGTGTGTCATATGGAAACTTGCTTCGGTTCGTTTAGAGACAGTGTTAGTTTTGGTAGAAGATATGTGCACGGTTTACGCCTAATGCACCATAGGATAAGAAACCATTTTAGACGCACCCGATGGTAGCTGTAGTTGAAGAGGCTCAAGTGGAGGCTCGATTTGGTCTGTTCGGATATAGTGCTAATCTTGATGCAAGATAGTTGCACAGTTTGCATGGAACATACCATATAATAAGAAATTAATTTGGACGCACCCAATGGAACTCCTAGATGACGTGTGTCATATGGAATCTCGCTTCGGTCTGTTTCGAGGCAATGTTAGTTTTGGTGCAAGATAGGTGCATAGTTTGTGCCTAATGCACCATAGTCTAAGAAATCATTTTTGATGCACCTGTTTGTACTCCAAGATGAAGAGGCTCAAGTGGAAGCTTGGTTCGGTCTGTTTGGAGATAGTGCTAATCTTGATGCAAGATAGGTGCACGGTTTGCATGTAACATACCATATGCATGGAAATCAATTTGGATGCACCCGACGGAACTCCTTGATGACATGTGTCATATGGAGTCTCACTTCGGTCTGTTTAGAAACAGTGTTCGTTTCGGTGTAAGATATGTGCATGGTTGGCGCCTAATGCACCATAGTCTAAGAAACCATTTTGGAAGCACCTGTTGGATCTTTGGTGAAGAGGCTCAAGTGGAAGCTTGGTTTTATCTATTTGGAGATAGTGCTAATCTTGATGCAAGATAGGTGCATGATTTGCATGGAACATAGCATATGCTTAGAAATCAATTTGGACCCACCAGATGGAACTCCTAGATGACATGTGTCATATGGAATCTCACTTCGGTCCGTTTAGAGACAGTGTTTGTTTCGGTGCAAGATTGGTGCACGGTTTGCACCTAATGCACCATAGGATAAGAAACCATTTTGGACGCACCAAATGGAACTCCTAGATGACGTGTGTAATTTGGAATCTTTCTTCAGTCCGTTTGTAGACAAAGTTTTAGTGCAAGATGGGTGCATAGTTTGCGCCTAATGCACCATAGTCTAAGAAAGCATTTTGGAGGCACTATTTGGTACTCCTGGGTGAAGAGGCTCAAGTGGAAGCTTGGTTCGATCAGTTTGGAGATAGTGCTAATGCATGGTTTGCATGGAACATACCATACGCTTGGAAATGAATTTGGATGCACCCGATGGAACTCCTTGATGACGTGTGTCATATGGAATCTCGCTTTCGTCCGTTGAGAAATAGTGTTAGTTTCGGTGCAAGATATGTGCATGGTTTGCGCCTAATGCACCATTGTCTAAGAAACCATTTTGGAACCACCTGTTGGTACTTCGGTGAAGAGGCTCAAGTGGAAGCTTGGTTTGATCTGTTTGGAGATAGTGCTAATCCTTATGCAATGTAGGTGCATGGTTTGCATGGAACATACCATATGCCTGGAAATCAATTTGGATGCACCCGATGGACCTCCTTGATGACGTGTGTCATATGGAATCTCGCTTCGGTTCATTTGGAGACATTGTTAGTTTCGGTGCAAGATAGGTGCACAATTTGCACCTAATGCACCAGTCGAAGAAACCATTTTGGACGCACTTGTTGGTACTCCTAGGTGAAGGGGCTCAAGTGGATGCTCGGTTTGGTCTGTTTGGAGATAGTGCTAATCTTGATGCAAGATAGGTGCAAGGTATCCATGGAACATACCAAATGCTTGGAAATCAATCTGGACACACATGATGGAACTCCTAGATGACGTGTGTCATACGAAATCTTGCTTCGGTCTATTTGGAGACAGTGTTAGCTTCGATGCAAGATAGGTGCAAGGTTTGCACATAATGCAGCATAGGCTAAGAAACCATTTTGGACGCACCCGATGGTACTCCTAGGTAAAAGGCTCAAGTGAAAGCTCAGTTTGGTCTATTTGGAGATAATGCTAATCTTGATGCAAGATAGATGCACGGTCTACATGGAACGTACCATATGCTTAGAAATTAATTTGGACACACCTGATAGAACTCCTTGATGACGTGTGTCATATGGAATCTTGCTTTGGTGTGCTTAGAGACAGTATTACTTTCGGTGCAAGATATGTGCACGGTTTGCGCCTAGTGCACCAAAGTCTAAGAAACCATTTTGGAAGCACCTGTTGGTACTCGTAGGTGAAGAGGCTCAAGTGGAGGCTCAGTTCGGTCTATTCAGAGATAGTGCTAATCTTGATGCAAGATAGGTGCACAATTTGCATGGAACATACCATATGCTTAGAAATCAATTTGGACGCACCAGATGGAACTCCTAGATGACGTGTGTGATATGGAACCTCACTTCGATCTGTTTATTCACAGCGTTAGTTTCGGTGCAAGATAGGTACACGGTTTGCACCTAATGCACCGTAGGATAAGAAACCATTTTCGATGCACCCGATGGTACTCCTAGGTCAACAGGCTCAAGTGAAAGCTCAGTTTGGTCAGTTTGGAGATAGTGCTAATCTTGATGCAAGATAGATGCACGGTTTGCATGGAACATACCATATGCATAGAAATTAATTTGGACACACCCAATAGAACTCCTTGATGATGTGTGCAATATGGAATCTCGCTTGTGTGTGCTTAGGGACCGTATTAGTTTCGGTGCAAGATATGTGCATGGTTTGCGCCTAATGCACCAAAGTCTAAGAAACCATTTTGGAAGCACCTGTTGGTACTCCTAGGTGAAGAGGCTCAAGTGGAGGCTCAGTTCGGTCTGTTTAGAGATAGTGCTAATCTTGATGCAAGATAGGTGCACGATTTGCATGGAACATACCATATGCTCAGAAATCAATTTGGACGCACCAGATGGAACTCCTAGATGACATGTGTGATATGGAACCTCACTTCGATCTGTTTAGACACAGTGTTAGTTTCGGTGCAAGATAGGTACACGGTTTGCAACTAATGCACCGTAGGATAAGAAACCATTTTCGATGCACCCGATGGTACTCCTAGGTCAACAGGCTCAAGTGAAAGCTCAGTTTGGTCAGTTTAGAGATAGTGCTAATCTTGATGCAAGATAGATGCACGGTTTGCATTGAACATAAGATATGCTCAGAAATCAATTAGGACGCACTTGATATAAATCCTTGATGATGTGTGTCATATGGAATCTTGCTTTGGTTCGTTTAGAGATAGTGTTAGTTTTGGTAGAAGATATGTGCACGGTTTATGCCTAATTCACCATAGCCTAAGAAAGCATTTTAGACGCATCCGATGGTACTCGTAGTTGAAGAGGCTCAAGTGGAGGCTCAATTTGGTCTATTCGGATATAGTGCTAATCTTGATTCAAGATAGTTGCACAGTTTGCATAGAACGTACCATATGTTAAGAAATCAATTTGGACGCACCCAATGGAACTCCTAGATGACGTGTGTCATATAGAATCTCGCTTCGGTCTGTTTGGAGACAATGTTTGTTTCGATGCAAGATAGGTGCGTAGTTTGTGCCTAATGCACCACAGTCTAAGAAACCATTTTTGACACACCTATTTGTACTCCTAGATGAAGAGGCTCAAGTGGAAGCTCGGTTCGGTCTGTTTGGAGATAGTGCTAATCTTGATGCAAGATAGGTGCACGGTTTGCATGGAACATACCATATGCTTAGAAATTAATTTGGACACACCCAATAGAACTCCATGATGATGTGTGTCATATGGAATCTCGCTTGTGTGTGCTTAGGGACAGTATTAGTTTCGGTGCAAGATATGTGCATGGTTTGCGCCTAATGCACCAAAGTCTAAGAAACCATTTTGGAAGCACCTGTTGGTACTCCTAGGTGAAGCGGCTCAAGTGGGGGCTCGGTTCGGTCTGTTTAGAGATAGTGCTAATCTTGATGCAATATGGGTGCACGATTTGCATGGAACATACCATATGCTCAGAAATCAATTTGGACGCACCAGATGGAACTCCTAGATGTCATGTGTCATATGGAATCTCACTTCGGTCTGTTTAGACACAGTGTTAGTTTCGGTGCAAGATAGGTGCACGGTTTGCACCTAATGCACCGTAGGATAAGAAACCTTTTTGGACGCACCCGATGGTACCCCTAGAGCAACAGGCTCAAGTGAAAGCTCGGTTTGGTCAGTTTGGAGATAGTGCTAATCTTGATGCAAGATAGATGCACGGTTTGCATGGAACATACGATATGCTCAGAAATCAATTAGGACGCACCTGATATAACTCCTTGATGATGTGTGTCATATGGAATCTTGCTTTGGTTCGTTTAGAGACAGTGTTAGTTTTGGTAGAAGATATGTGCACGGTTTATGCCTAATGCACCATAGCCTAAGAAACCATTTTGGATGCACAATTTGGGACTCCTGGATGAAGAGGCTCAACTGGAAGCTTGGTTCGGTCAGTTTGGAGATAGTGCTAATCCTTATGCAATGTAGGCGCTTGGTTTGTATGGAACATACTATATGCTTGGAAATCATTTTGGATGCACCCGATGGAACTCCTTAATGACGTGTGCCATATAGAATCTCGCTTCGGTCCATTTGGAGACATTGTTAGTTTTGGTGCAAGATAGTTGCATGATTTGCATGGAACATACCAAATGCTTGGAAATCAATTTGGACGCACATGATGGATCTCCTAGATGACGTGTGTGATACGAAATCTTGCTTCAGTCTGTTTGGAGACAGTGTTAGTTTCGATGCAAGATAGGTGCAAGGTTTGCACATAATGCAACATAGGCTAAGAAACCATTTTGGAGCACCCGATGGTACTTCTAGGTAAAAGGCTCAAGTGAAAGCTCGGTTTGGTCTATATGGAGATAGTGCTAATCTTGATGCAAGATAGATGCACGATCTGCATGGAACGTACCATATGTTTAGAAATTAATTTGGACACACCCGATAGAACTCCATGATGACATGTGTCATATGTAATCTCACTTTGGTGTGCTTAGAGACAGAATTAGTTTCGGTGCAAGATATGTGCACGGTTTGCACCTAAAGCACCAAAGTCTAAGAAACCATTTTGGAAGCACCTGTTGGTACTCCTAGGTGAAGAGGCTCAAGTGCAGGCTCAGTTCGGTCTGTTTAGAGATAGTGCTAATCTTGATGCAAGATATGTGCACGATTTGCATGGAACATACCATATGCTCAGAAATCAATTTGGACGCACCAGATGGAACTCCTAGATGACATGTGTCATATGGAATCTCACTTCGGTCTGTTTAGACACAGTGTTAGTTTCGGTGCAAGATAAGTGCACGATTTGCACCTAATGCACCGTAGGATAAGAAACCATTTTGGACGCACCCGATGGTACTCCTAGGTCAACAGGCTCAAGTGAATGCTCGGTTTGGTCAGTTTGGAGATCGTGCTAATCTTGATGCAAGATAGATGCACGGTTTGCATGGAACATACGATATGCTCAGAAATCAATTAGGACACACCTGATATAACTCCTTGATGATGTATGTCATATGGAATCTTGCTTTGGTTCGTTTAGAGACAGTGTTAGTTTTGGTAGAAGATATGTGCACGGTTTATGCCTAATGCACCACAGCTCAGAAACTATTTTAGACGCATCCGATGGTACTCGTAGTTGAAGAGGCTCAAGTGGAGGCTCAATTTGGTCTGTTCGGATATAGTGCTAATCTTGATGCAAGATAGTCGCACAGTTTGCATAGAACGTACCATATGTTAAGAATCAATTTGGACGCACCCAATGGAACTCCTAGATGACGTGTGTCATATGGAATCTCGCTTTGGTGTGCTTAGAGACAGTATTAGTTTCGGTGCAAGATATGTGCACGGTTTGCGCCAAATGCACCAAAGTCTAAGAAACCATTTTGGAAGCACCTGTTGGTACTCCTAGGTGAAGAGGCTCAAGTGGAGGCTCGGTTCAGTCTGTTTGGAGATAGTGCTAATCTTGATGCAAGATAGGTGCACGGTTTGCATGGAACATACCAAATGCTTGGAAAATAATCTCGACGCACATGATGGAACTCCTAGATGACGTGTGTCATACAAAATCTTGCTTCGGTCTATTTGGAGACAGTGTTAGTTTTGGTGCAAGATAGGTGCAAGGTTTGCACATAATGCGGCATAGGCTAAGAAACCATTTTGGACGCACCCGATGGTACTCCTAGGTAAAAGGCTCAAGTGAAACCTCGGTTTGGGCTATTTGGAGATAGTGCTAATCTTGATGCAAGATAGATGCACGGTCTGCATAGAGCATACGATATGCTTAGATATCAATTAGGACGCACCTGATATAACACATTATAACACCTTGATGATGTGTTTCATATGGAATATTGCTTCGGTTTGTTTAAAGACAGTGTTAGTTTTGGTAGAAGATATGTGCAGGGTTTACGCCTAATGCACCATAGGCTAAGAAACCATTTTAGACGCACCCGATGGTAGTCGTAATGTAAGAGGCTCAAGTGGAGGCTCGATTTGGTCTGTTCACATATAGTGTTAATCTTGATGCAAGATAGTTGCACAGTTTGCATGGAACGTACCATATGTTAAGAAATCAATTTAGACGCACCCAATAGAACTCCTTGATGACGTGTGTCATATGGAATCTCGCTTTGGTGTGCTTAGAGACAGTATTAGTTTCGGTGCAAGATATGTGCACGGTTTGCGCCAAATGCACCAAAGTCTAAGAAACCATTTTGGAAGCACCTGTTGGTACTCCTAGGTGAAGAGGCTCAAGTGGAGGCTCGGTTCAGTCTGTTTGGAGATAGTGCTAATCTTGATGCAAGATAGGTGCACGGTTTGCATGGAACATACCAAATGCTTGGAAAATAATCTCGACGCACATGATGGAACTCCAAGATGACGTGTGTCATACAAAATCTTGCTTCGGTCCGTTTGGAGACAGTGTTAGTTTTGGTGCAAGATAGGTGCAAGGTTTGCACATAATGCAGCATAGGCTAAGAAACCATTTCGGACGCACCCGATGGTACTCCTAGGTAAAAGGCTCAAGTGAAACCTCGGTTTGGGCTATTTGGAGATAGTGCTAATCTTGATGCAAGATAGATGCACGGTCTGCATGGAGCATACGATATGCTTAGAAATCAATTAGGACGCACCTGATATAACACATTATAACACCTTGATGATGTGTTTCATATGGAATATTGCTTTGGTTTGTTTAAAGACAGTGTTAGTTTTGGTAGAAGATATGTGCAGGGATTACGCCTAATGCACCTGTCGGTGTTTTCCCCCGGGGGGTCACACCAACGAGTAAATTTGTATGCGTGCTTCCTTTCCCGGATGGTGATGCAAGAAGACACAGAGATTTATCCTGGTTCGGGCAAGAGAAGGCCCTACGTCCAGCGGGGGGGAGAGAGTTTGTATTATCTTGCACCTAAGTGCTTGTACAGGGGCGAATACAAGCGTGGTATGAAGTGTGGAGCTCTACTACGTATGACCGTGGTCTTGTGTCGTGATCCCCGTTCTATTCCCGAGTCTCTCCTTTTATAGCTCCAAGGAGAGACCCAGGGTACATGCGTAGATGTTAGAGTAGGGGTCGATAGCCGCATGGAGCGCTGACCTACTCGAGGCTTCCGTACGGCATGGCCTCGAGCCGTCCCATCTTGATAGCCCGGTGATGATTACGCGTGCTTCTGCGTTCTGCCCTGCCCGCCGCCTTGCGCTGGTTCTGAGGTCGCACGCTTGTACGGTATGGCGGCAGATCCGGCGGGGTAGTTGTGGTGTTGTCAGTCGACGCCCAACTCGTCCCTAGGAAGGGTACCTGTTCGGTCGAGGGTCGGACGCCGTGTAATTTGCTGATATCTGGAGCGCTGACCTTGGGTGTCTCGAGGGGGTCCCGATTAGACGTTCCATCCTTGTTTCCTGCGTCCTGACACGCCCTGGGTCGTTCGGTGGGAAGGCTGCAAAAAGAACGATGGGACATAAGCTTGTTCCCTATCACGCCTCCCGTGACCCTGTGTTAGGTGGGGACGCGTCAGGTGCATTTAATGCCCTGGCTCTCGTGCGCGCGTCGGGCGGCGGACAGTGTCCTTGCGCTCGACGCCTCTCGGTTCGCTCGAGCCCGCTTCCGTATTCGACGGCAGTTGTCGCTCGAGCCCTGACCGATTCGCTCAACGCTACTTCCGTCTTCGAGGCTGCGGCCGTCGATGGCCGCGCGCGTGTACGGATGGTCTTGTTATACACATTGGTGAGGGTACCCCTTGTTGATACCCTCGACAGTAGCCCCCGAGTCTTCATTCGAGCGCTGGCGCTCGAGTGGAGACTTTCGTTTTTACGGTCGAGCTTCCACGGGGGCGCGCGAGCGACCCCGCGGGGGTAGCCCCCGAGCCCTCGAGGGAGTATTTAACTCCTTCGAGGGTTATTTTGCCAAATTTGCAGAAACACTGTCAACACCCGTGGTGGAAGGTTCTGTTCGGCTTTGCCTTGCGTGGAGGTTTTGACGTACTCTCGATAGAGCGAGCGTCTTCCACCCCAGATTGAGTTCCTAGCGGGTAGTCCAAGTGAGAACCTGTGCCCCTTTTGAGGGGGTCAACTGTAGCCTAGAGGCGTCCTCATAAAGCAGGGTCGACGTGGTCGGGGATACCGGTCTCATTCGATAGAGTCCAGCGGCTCGATGCCTCCCTTCGGGGGGATTCCTCTCGACTGTCTCGACCCTACCTTGGACATCGCCAGCGAGTCCTCGAGGCGGGCCTCGATTTTCGACCACTCGCTGGGGATCCCTGACTCTTGGTGCTCGAGATCGGCTGTCGAACCCTTTCGACGGGCCAGCCATCGACCTCTCGAGACTATCGTGAGCGCATACCTTGGCTTACGAAGTAAGGAAGGTGCCGTGCCGGTTCGTCTTTCTGCCCGTTGGGCGCACCTTTTGAGGTAAGTGACGTTGCGACACTGTATCGGCGGGGAATTCGGAGCGTCCGGCCTGTGAGGAGAGAAAGGACCGTCAGGTGGCGCATTTAAGGGAGGGAGTTACCTTATTTCTCGGATCTGTCCGTTGGCGGACTGCTGCCTATAAATACGTCGTGGCGTCGCCGCCGTTCCTCTCCCTTCCGCCTTCTCGCTTTTATTCTCTCGTTGCCTTTGCTTTCTCGCCGTCTCACGCGCACACGCCTCCTCGAGCTGTAGTGAATCTACCGTCCCTCCAGCCAAGATGCCTGTAAGACTCGTCGCCGCCGACGACTGGCGCCCGTCGTCGATGACGGAGCGCCGGTTGTTAGAGCTTGAGAAGGAGGGACTGCTGCGCCGCCGTACCTCGCTATCGTCGCCAAAGTGGATCGCGCCGCCGGCGAGTCACAGGGGGCCTCAGCCGCCCAAGGGCTACGTGGTGTCGTTCGCCAAGTTCCACCGCCACAGTCTGGGCGCGCCCCCGAGCCGCTTCATGCGGGCCCTCTGCTTCCATTATGGGGTGGAGCTCCAGCACTTCTCTCCGAACGCCATCACCGTAGCGGCGGTCTTCGCCGCCGTGTGTGAGGGCTACTTGGGGATGATGCCGCACTGGGAGCTGTGGCTCCACCTCTACAGGGGCGAGCTTTTCCATGCCCCCACCGGAACCACGGGCGTAAGGAAGCCCATGCGGGCGGGATGCCTCAATCTGGTGCAGAAGACGGGGAAGACGGAGAGGCCGCGGGAGTACATCCCGGTAGGGTTATCGACCAACCACGCCGGCTGGGACTCCTAGTGGTTTTACCTGTGGAACGATGACAACCTCCTGCCTTCCTACTCGGGCCGTCTGATCATGGAGCATCCAGCGGATTGGACATACGGCGTCGTCCAAGCTCATCAATCTCGGCTCGACCCCCTCCTCGACGCCCTGAAGAAGCTTCGCCAGGAGGGTTTGACTGCCGCTCTCGTCCTCTCGGCCGTCCATCACCGGAGAGTTCTCCCTTTGATGTCTCGACCGTTGAGGATGGACGAGATGGGCCCTGGCGTCTCATCTCAGGACCTCGAGGCGTGTCGGATGTCCAACGAGGCTCCAGCGGACGACGAAGTCACGGCCCGAGTCAGGGCTGCAATTGCCGGTGATTTTCAGCCGGAGCACGTTAACGGCTTCCCCATGAGACCAGACGCAGGCTCGATCGATCTGGTACGCTTTCTTCTTGCGCGCAGCGTCGATTCTGGGTTTCCTTTCTCCCCTCTCTTTTTTCTAAGTCTACCTTTATTTTGGCAGGGTCGGATTGATGTCCGGTCCTCGAGGCCTCCGGTAAAGGAGGACGAGGTCGATCGTGACAAACGGCGCCAATCTGCCGAAAAGCTAAAGTCTGCCAAGGACTCTGCAAAGAAGGGGGAGAAGAAGAAGAACCTCGACCGCCAAGCATTAGAGGCGCGTCGAGCCAAATCCAAGCAGAGGGGGGAGCCTGAGGAAGAATCCCCTAACGATGATGACGATGATGACGAGGACAGCGACGACTCCGAGGGGATGGCGTCGCGCCTCGATCGGATTCTCGAGGGCCCGCCTCGAGGTGACGTCGACGCCCCCAGGACGGAGGCGCCAGAGGAGGGTCCGAGCGGATCTCGTCGCCCCCGGGCCGACACCCCTCCCGCGCCCAAGGTGGGCCGAGACGCACCGCGCCCTCCCCCGGTGCCCAGGGAGAGCGGTTTGGCTAGGCCCCAGGCATCGGGGCCACTAACTCGTGGTCGCGCCGCGGCCTCTGAGAAAGGAGATGCCGGCCGTAGGAGCGCCAGTCCCGGCGCCCTCCAGGCGGGGACCGACGCGCCTAAGCCAGTGCCTGCCCTCGGGGGGCCTGGAGCCCCGACGCGAGGTCCACTGGTCGGGGTGGCGGAAGGCGAGCCGTTCTCCCTGTGGGGTAAGCCTTTTTGATGTTGAGGTTTTTGTCTTCCCATTCTTCCACCTTTCCTCATATGCCAACCTTTTCTCAGGCTAAAGCGGACCCTTGAGCAGGCCCAACCGTCCATGGCAAAGAGGCTCAAAACGGGTGCCGCCTCCAAGGAACCAGGTTCGTAGTTTATTTCTGGGTGTTGTGATGTTCTTGTGTCGGTTATCATAACGTCTGACCCTTACCCTTTGTTTCGTAGGCTCCTCCAGCTCCCAACCTCCAGCCGGCGTCGAGAGGGCTCCGTCTCGTCCCGCGCCTACTCCGTCGCCGCCGACTCGTGATGGGGCGCCCCAGACGCAAGCGTCAGAGGGAGCCCCCGAGCCCCCTCGATTGGGGGTCGAGGGGGAACCCATCACCATCAGCGATACGTCCGATGGTAACGAAGCGTCTGGGGGCGCTCGCCCTATGGAGGAGGAAGCGTCGACCCCCAACGTCGCGGGATCGACTCCCTGGCCCGCCAGCCTCCGCACCCTCGAGGAGCAAAAGAAGAAGAGGGAGGAGGATGAACAGCGGGAGCGCGAGGCGGCGCGGCAGCCACAGGAGCATGAGGCACAGCAACAGCAGCAACAACAACAGCAGCAGCAGCAGCAGCAACAGCAACAACCGCAGGAGCAACCGCAGCAGCAGCAGCAGCAACCACCGCAGCAGCAACTGCAGCAGCGGCAGACGGGCCAAGAGGAGGGATCGCTCGAGCCTCCGCCCCAAGGTTCGGCCCAGCCAGTGCCACCGGAGCCGCAAGAGCTCGGCGAGGAGGAGGACCTGCCGGTGTACGGCCCCCCAACCCCGGCGTGGCTCCTCCCAGGGGCACCTGCCGCGATCCGGGCAGAGCCGGGGCGAGCGGATGGAGTGGTGGCGCTCGCCTCCCTGAAGCGCACGCCTCCCGACGCCGAGTCCGGTATCAAGAGGACAATTTACGGCATGGACGGGATCGCCCCAGGGTTCCTCTGGGAACGTCGGGCGTGGGAGGACCGCTTTCCTTCCGAAGAGGATGAAATTGGGGCATCGGGGACCAAGGATGGAACCTGGAAGACGGTGGACGACGACGGACGGTTCCCATGCCTCATCGACCTGTTCCTGCGCCATGGGGGCTCCCTCGAGACCGTCGAGGGCCTCATCCGCGGCGTTAAGGCGCGGGCTGACCGGGAGATGGAGAACTGGTGCCCCGACCGCATCCGTATCCGGGCCTCCCACGACCCGTCCGAGCCCGACATCTTCCTCGACGATCGGAAGGAGGCGGAGAAGTGGGAACACGTTGAGGAGCTCCGCCTTTGGATGAAGCATGTGGTGGGGCTCCTCTCGGACGTTATCAACAACGGGCTCGGCCCGGCTTATTTCGTAAGTGTTTCTCGAACTCCAATCCTCATGGTGCTTTCAGGTTTCTGTATTCTAATCCATCCGACTCTTGATTCGCAGGATATGAAAGAGACCTCCCGCATCAAGTCCAGCTTCATACACGCCACGAGGGGCGGTTGTGGGCAGCTCCCCCTCCTCAAGGATCAACTCCTCGAGTCGCAGGAAAAGCTCCTTAAAGCTTACAAAGATCTCATGGCACTCGAGGAGGAGAAGAAGGCAAGGGAGGCTGCCTTGGCTGAGGCCCGAGAGGCCTCGAAGAAGGCGGAGGAGGAGACGATGCAGCTACGGGAGCGGGCTCTTACGGTCGAGGAAGCCGCGTCCAGAGCCCGGGAGGAGGCCTGTCCTACAAGAGCGTTATCGCGGATCTGGACAAGGAGAAGGGCCTCCTTAAATCCGACCTGGACTCTCTCCGAGAGTCCTTCCGAAAGATGAAGGTGGAGCATGTGAACGGCGAGGTCGCCAGGGGCGCCGCGGAGGAAGCCAAGAAGAAGGCCCTCGAAGATCTCGAGGCGGAGCGGGCTCGATCCCGCAGTCTCTCTAACGACGTCGAGCGTCTGAAGGGAGAATTGCTGGAGAAGAGTGGGGCCATTGCTCAGGCTGGCAAGGCGATCGAGGATCTCCGCGTTGCCAACACCGAGCTGGCACGCTCCAACAAAGAGATCGAGGGGGCTAACACCAGGCTGGTCGGCGAGAACACGGCCCTCGAGGAGACCGTACGCGGTATGTTTCCTCTATCAGATTTCTTTTTCCGAGGTGTGCTTAGTTTTTCCTAAGGTCTCTTTGTATTGGCTTTTACAGGGCTCAAGGACGAGCTCCTGGCCGCCCAAGCCGAGGCTCGCAACGCCAAGGCTCAGCTCGAGGCGGAGGTTGCTTTGAACCGTCGAGTACGGACGGCGATAAGTGATCTCTCGACCTCTTGGGAGGTCGAGCCTATGGATGAGTCGAGGGAGGACGCTCGAGGCGACGCCCTGGTCGACCAGTTGTGCTACATAGGCGCGACGCTGCGAGATCGGGTGCGGGACGCCCTCCACATCGGGGTGAAGCGAGCGATGGCGGTTGTCTGCTCGGGCTTCTCCTACGACATGGAGGTGGTGTCTCATGGCTTCGTCACCGACATCTCCAAGACCGACGCAGAGAACGAGGAGAGGCTCCATGCCTTGATCGACGACGCGGAGGCTCCTGGGGAAAGGTTGGCCAAGCTTTTCGAGCCTGAGGTGCTCCCTCCTGAGGCTAGCTCGGGCGGAGGAGAGAGCGGTGAGGATCGTGCCGCGGACTGAGGCCTGCGAGCCTGCTCAGGGCGCCTGAGGCCCCTTGTAAAATATTTTGTTAATTCTGTGGGTAACTGATGCTGTATCACTTTCGTAATTGTTAGATGCTTATTTTGTCTTTCCGCTTGATGCTTTCGTTTCTCTTTGCGCCTACGTTTGTATCCCTTGCTCGATTTTTCGTAAAAGACCACCTCAATCACTTCAATGGTGGGGAAGCGAGTAGAGTTTCCGTAGCTCGGGGGCGTAGGAGTTCTCCAGCTCGTTGTCCCTCGGCCTTTGAGGGGCTCGAGGTGCCTTAGCTACTCGAACCGTGCGAGGTTTACTAAAAAGAAAACTTCTTGGTTTTTTCGATACTCGGGGGGGGGGTGTCGTCCCCCTGGTAGCCCCCGAGGGGGTGCTGACTATGATGGGTCATAGTCGGCGCCCCCTTTTAACGTCGAGATCGTGACTTATTAATCTTCTCGGTGCAAAGAAAGAAGAATTGTTTCGAGGGAAAGACTTTATTTATTCATTCATTCGTTTACAAAGTCTTGGTACAAAACGTAAGCAGGAACATAAGTTTAGAACTTCTAGGGGTAGAATCGACGTAGCTGTTCGATGTTCCATGCGTTGGTGAGAATTGCCCCCTTTTCGTCCGCCAGCTTGTACGTTCCCGGCTTCAGGACCTCGGCTACCACGTACGGACCTTCCCAAGGCGGAGTCAGCTTGTGGCGTCCCTGATTGCTTTGCCGGCGTCGTAGGACTAGGTCGCCCACGTTGAGGTCCCTCTTGCGCACGTGCTTGTCGTGGTAGCGTCGAAGCCTTTGCTGATATCTGGCAGAGTTGAGGAGGGCCATGTCTCTAGCCTCCTCAAGTTGGTCGACCGCGTTTTCTTGAGTCTCTTTGTTCGATTGCTCGTTGTAGGCCTTGAGTCGAGGTGACCCATACTCGAGGTCTGTGGGGAGGATAGCCTCAGAGCCGTAGACCATGAAGAATGGGGTGTATTTTGTGGCCCTACTTGGTGTTGTCCTAAGGCTCCATAGGACTGAGGAAAGCTCCTCGACCCATTTTTTGCCGAATTTCTTCAATCGATTGTAGATCCTTGGCTTGAGTCCTTGCAAAATCATGCCGTTGGCACGCTCGACTTGGCCGTTAGTTCGAGGGTGGGCTACTGCAGACCAGTTCACACGGATGTGATGCCGATCGCAGAAGTCCAAGAACTTTTTGCTGGTGAATTGGGTGCCGTTGTCGGTGATGATGACATTGGGGATCCCAAACCGATGGATAATGTCGGTGAAGAAAAGGACGGCCTGCTCGGAGCGGATGTTGGTGATGGGTCGAGCCTCGATCCATTTGGAGAACTTGTCAATGGCCACCAGCAAATGGGTGAATCCTCCTTTCGCCTTTTGTAGAGGTCCTACTAAATCGAGCCCCCACACTGCAAACGGCCAGGTAATGGGGATCATCTGAAGAGCGTGGGCAGGCAGATGCGTCTGCTTGGCGTAGAACTGACACCCGTGACATGATCGTACGAGCTCGTTGGCGTCCGCCACGGCCATTGGCCAGTAGAAGCCTTGTCGAAAAGCGTTCCCTACAAGGGTCCGTGGAGCGGCGTGGTGACCGCAAGCCCCCGAGTGCAGGTCATCGAGGAGTTTTCGGCCTTCTTCCACAGTGATGCAACGTTGTAAGACCCCCGTTGGGCTCCGTCGATATAGCTCGTTGTCTTCGCCATAGATCACATATGATTTGGCCCGTCGAGCGATACGACGAGCTTCTGACCTGTCTTCTGGCAACTCGCCGCGGATAAGGCAGTCGAGGAACGGTGTGCGCCAATCGAATGGTCGACCTGGTCGTCGTTCTATCTCCATCATCTCTTCCACCATCAAGAGCGTATCGACAGCATTGGTTGGTTGGGCGGTGGTGGCGTCGACGCCAGCCCCCGTGCCTAGGTCGACGGATGGCTCGTGAAGATCTTTTGAAAATGCATCAGGCGGCACCGTGCCTCTGGTCGATGCGATCTTGGCGAGTTCGTCGGCTGCCTCGTTGTAGCGTCGAGCGACATGGACAAGCTCGAGACCGTGGAACCTGTCTTCGAGTCGACGGACCTCCTTGCAGTACGCTTCCATTTTTGGGTCGTGGCAGCTCGAGGTTTTCATTACTTGGTCGATGACGAGTTGTGAGTCACCTCGGACGTCGAGGCGTCGGACTCCTAACTCGATAGCGATCTTGAGACCGTTGACCAGGGCCTCATATTCTGCGACATTGTTAGATGCGGCAAAATGAATCCTGATTACATACCTCATGTGGACGCCTAAGGGTGAGACGAACAGCAGGCCGGCCCCGACCCCAGTTTTCATGAGTGACCCGTCGAAATACATTGTCCACAGCTCCGCCTAGACCTGAGTCGGGGGAAGCTGGGAGTCCGTCCATTCCGCGACGAAGTCTACCAGGGCTTGCGATTTGATGGCCTTCCGAGGCGCGTAAGTGAGAGTCTCACTCATGAGCTCGACCGACCATTTTGCTATTCTTCCTGTGGCCTCTTTGCTCTGGATTATTTCTCCTAAAGGGAAAGACGAAACCACCGTGATGGGGTGACCGAGGAAGTAATGCTGCAGCTTGCGGCGGGCAAGGATAACGGCGTAGATCAACTTCTGGATTTGGGGATAACGCGCCTTGGTCTCCGAAAGCACCTCGCTGACGAAATAGACCGGCCTTTGGACCGGCAGCGCATGACCCTCCTCTTGTCTTTCGACCACCACCGCCGCGCTGACGACCTGGGTCGTCGACGCGACGTAGAGGAGCAGCGGCTCTGCAGGTTGAGGTGGAACCAGGACTGGTGCCGAGGTCAGCGTCTTCTTCAGCCTTTCGAGTGCTTCCTCGGCTTCGGGGGTCCAAGAAAAACGCTCGACCTTCTTTAGGAGTCGATATAATGGTAATGCCTTTTCTCCTAGTCTCGAGATGAAACGGCTCAGAGCCGCCAGGCACCCCATGACTCTCTGTACACCCTTGATGTCTCGGATCGGCCCCATTCTTGTGATGGCCAAGACTTTCTCGGGGTTGGCCTCGATGCCGCGCTGCGAAACGATGTAACCTAGGAGCATGCCTCGAGGCACACCGAAAACGCACTTCTCGGGATTGAGCTTGATCCGGCTGGTGCGTAGGCAGCTAAAGGCAATCTCGAGGTCTTGGATCAGGTCTCCTCGTCGCTTTGACTTGACGACAATGTCGTCAACGTAGGCCTCGACCGTGGACCCTATATGTTCGCCAAACACGTGGAGCATGCAACGTTGATACGTGGCTCCCGCGTTTCGAAGCCCAAATGGCATGGTCACGTAGCAATACATCCCAAAAGGCGTGATGAAAGAGGTCGCGAGCTGGTCGGACTCCTTCATTTTTTATTTGGTGGTAACCAGAATATGCATCAAGGAAAGAAAGGGTTTCACATCCCGCGGTAGAATCGACAATCTGATCAATGCGTGGCAATGGAAAGGGAACTTTTGGACATGCTTTATTCAGACTAGTATAATCGACACACATCCTCATTTTCCCATTCTTTTTCTTAACTAATACAGGGTTTGCTAACCAGTCAGGATGATGAACCTCCTTGATGAATCCGGCCGTCAAAAGCTTGTGGACTTCCTCGCCAATGATCTTGCGCTTCTCCTCGTCGAATCGGCGCAACCGCTGCTTCACTGGCTTGGAACCGGCTCGAATCTCCAAGGAGTGCTCGGCGACTTCCCTCGGTATGCCTGGCATGTCCGAGGGACTCCATGCAAACATGTCGGCATTTGCACGGAGAAAGTCGACGAGCACAGCTTCCTATTTGGGGTCGAGGTCGGTGCTGATCGTTAGCACTTTGCCGTCGGAGCTGTTGGGGTCGAGCGGGATCTTCTTGGTTCCTTCCGCCGCCTCGAAGCTGCCCGCGTGGCGCTTAGGCTCTGGAGCCTCAGCGGCCAGGGCCTCGAGCTTCGCGACGAGCTCGGTGGAGTTCTCGACCGCCTCCCCGTACTCGACGCACTCGACGTCGCACTCGTACGCGTGCTCGAAGGAGGAACTGACAGTGATGACACCTTTGGGACCGGGCATCTTCAGCTTCAAGTAGGTGTAGTTGGGTATAGCCATGAACTTGGCGTAGCCCGGGCGCCCGATGATGGCGTGGTACGTGCCTCGAAACCCAACCACCTCGAAGGTGAGGGTCTCCTTCCTGAAGTTGGCCGCCGTGCCGAAGCAGACCGGTAAGTCAATTCGACCTACTGGCAGCGCCTTTTTTCCTGGCACGACGCCATGGAACCCGCCAGCACTTGGTTGGAGCTTCCCTGTATCTATGCCGAGGAGGTCAAGGGTCTCGAGGTAGATGATGTTGAGGCTGCTACCGCCATCCATCAGCACTTTCGAGAGCCGGGTGTTGACGATGATGGGGTCGACGACGAGCGGGTAGACGCCTGGGGCGACTACCTTGTCGGGGTGGTCTTCTCGGTCGAGAGTGATAGGAGTGCTTGACCAGCTAAGGTATTGGGGCACCGCCATTCTTGCTGCAAAGACTTCACGACGCTCCCTTTTGCGCTGCCTCGTGGTCAATTGAGTCGAGGGCCCGCCATAGATCATGTAGCAGTCGTGGACGGCGGGGAAGCCGTCGTCATCTTTGTTGTCCTCCTTGCTGCCAGCCTTCTCTTTCTTGGAGTCATCACGCATATCTTTTTTGAACCCCAGACCGTCGAAATGCTTTCTCAGCATACGACAGTCCTTGAGCTTGTGGTTGGCGCCTCCCTTATGGTAAGGGCACGGCTCCTCCAACATCTTGTCAAAGATGCCTCCATCCGGAGGGCCTCGAGGCTTCTTTCGATCCATGGCGGCGACAAGATTGTCATCGGAATCTTCCCGGTGGAACTGCCGCACTTTCTGCTTCTTTTTGTTTTTCTTGAGGCCTCGACTGGGGGTCCCATCTTCGTCGACGGGCTGCTTGCCTTTTCTTCCTTCTGAGCTGAAGAAGGCGCCGACTGCCTCCTCCCCTGCCGCGTAGTTGGCTACTACGTCCATCAGCTCGTCGACGGTCTGAGGTCGATTGCGACCTAATTCCCGCACCAAGTCTCGACTGGTGGTGCCCGAGACAAACGCCAAGATGACGTCGTGGTCAGGGATGTGCGGCAGATCAGTGCGCTGCTTCGAGAAGCGTCGAGCATACTCCCGAAGAGTTTCTCCCAACTTCTGCTTGCACTTGCTGAGGTCCCACGAGTTCCCTGGCCGTATGTAGGTCCCTTTGAAGTTACCCTCGAAGACTCTGACCAGATCAACCCAGTTGTGGATCTGATTGGCAGGGAGTTCCTCGAGCCATCGACGGGCGGTGTCGGAGAGGAAAAGGGGTAGCTGTCTGATGATGGCTCGATCATCACCTCGAGCGCCACCTAGCTGACAGGCCAGCCTAAAGTCGGCCAGCCACAACTCTGGTTTGGTCTCTCCATTGTACTTCGCGATGCTGGTCGGGGGTCGAAATGGATTGGGCAGGGGCGTGCTGCGGATCGCCCTGCTGAACACCCGTGGGCCTGGTGGCTCGGGGGCCACCCGGTCCTCGTCGCTGTCGTATCTCCCACCGCGATGCGCGCTATAACCGCGCTCTTCCGCGTCTCCGTGCCGGCGGCGTCGATTTTCTTTGATGTCGTGCCGCGCGTCGTGTCGACGTTGATCGTCGACAGGGAGGATGAGAGCGGTCTTTCTACCTCGAGGGGGAGGTTGTTGTTGGACTGACACCTCCTCTTCGTTTAGAGGCTGTTCGTCGCGCTTCTCTGTGGCAGCTCCTCGCCGTCGAGACGCCGAACTTTCGGCCTGTTGAACCGCCGCCACCTGGAGCAATGTCTGTACCTCATCTCGAATGCGTCGGGCCTGGGAATTCGACGGCTCTGGCATGTTACGTAGCAGCATCGTCGCTGCCACTACATTCTGGCCTGCTCGAGGGAAACGGCTGACAGGTTGCTCTGGCTCTGCGTCGCCGACGATCTGTCGATGTACCTCTCGAGCGCGTCTGCAGACACTTCCGCCCGGCGGGTAGGGCAGGTCTTGCTCGAGGATTTGCTCGAGCAGGACGAGGCGCTCGCGGTCTTCGTCGAGCTTCATCTTGAGCTCCCGCAGCTGCGCGAGCTGTGCGGTTCTGTCTTCTTGAGGAGGGGGGTCGACCTGTCCGTCGTTCCCAGGCGTCCTGGGGTCTTCTCACGCCGCGGGGGCTCGACCACCCGCAGCAGCATCCCGTGTCTCGTCAGTAGTTTCTACCGCCCCGTCGATGTGATAGCACTCCCTCATAGGGTCATAACTATCTGTCTCGGAGTCGGAGTCCGGTTCGGCGGCGTAGAAACACCCACGTCCTTCCTCCAGCAATCGTTGCCTGAGGGAGGTGATCGAGTATCGTCCGGGGCCTAGACGACGGAGGCCTTGTACTCGGGATAGGTCCGGCAGCTCGGACGCCGGCCGCCGTGCTTCAGAGCTACGTGGGAGGACCATTGGTCTTTCTACGTACGTCTGGGCGTTTGGGCATATCGCCCTGGCGAGCGACGCCGTGGCGTTATCCAACCCGAACGGCAGTGCCGCTCTTGGAGTGAACAACCCGTGGGGAAGTAGCCTAGCAGCGGTGGGGGAGAGCGCGCGAGACGTGTCACCTCCCGTCGTCGCGCGATGCTGAGTCGTCGCGCTTGTTGCTCTGTCACACGGTGCTGCCGACTTGTGGCCTACGTCCTGCCTCGCACGAGTTGTTGGTCGTGCTGAAGCAGAGGGGCCGCGGTGGTGCTGTCCGCGCCTCTTCTTAGGCGGGGAGGCGTGGTGGTGAGGGCGTCTCGGGGCCTTCAACCGTGCCGGCGTAACGCGGGCTCCCCCTGGTCCTTTGACTGAGAGCAAGATCATGTCGTAGCCGGAGCCCGTAGACATGAACTCGAGGCTCCCAAACCAAATCACCGTGGAGCGCGGAAACGGCGAGGCAAGAGTAGCCATCCGGAAAGGAGTGGGAAATCGATGAAAAACACGCAGGACCAATACCTGGCGCGCCAACTGTCGGTGTTTTCCCCCGGGGGGAGTCACACCAACGAGTAAATTTGTATGCGTGCTCCCTTTCCCAGATGGTGATGCAAGAAGACACAGAGATTTATCCTGGTTCGGGCAAGAGAAGGCCCTACGTCCAGCGGGGGGGGAGAGAGTTTGTATTATCTTGCACCTAAGTGCTTGTACAGGGGCGAATACAAGCGTGGTATGAAGTGTGGAGCTCTACTACGTATGAGCGTGGTCTTGTGTCGTGATCCCCGTTCTATTCCCGAGTCTCTCCTTTTATAGCTCCAAGGAGAGACCCAGGGTACATGCGTAGATGTTAGAGTAGGGGTCGATAGCCGCACGGAGCGCTGACCTACTCGAGGCTTCCGTACGGCATGGCCTCGAGCCGTCCCATCTTGATAGCCCGGTGATGATTACGCGTGCTTCTAGGTTCTGCCCTGCCCGCCGCCTTGCGCTGGTTCTGAGGTCGCACGCTTGTACGGTATGGCGGCAGATCCGGCGGGGTAGTTGTGGTGTTGTCAGTCGACGCCCAACTCGTCCCTAGGAAGGGTACCTGTTCGGTCGAGGGTCGGACGCCGTGTAATTCGCTGATATCTGGAGCGCTGACCTTGGGTGTCTCGAGGGGGTCCCGATTAGACGTTCCATCCTTGTTTCCTGCGTCCTGACACGCCCTGGGTCGTTCGGTGGGAAGGCTGCAAAAAGAACGATGGGACATCAGCTTGTTCCCTATCACGCCTCCCGTGACCCGTGTGTTAGGTGGGGAAGCGTCAGGTGCATTTAATGCCCTGGCTCTCGTGCGCACGTCGGGCGGCGGACAGTGTCCTTACGCTCGACGCCTCTCGGTTCGCTCGAGCCCGCTTCCGTATTCGACGGCAGTTGTCGCTCGAGCCTTGACCGATTCGCTCGACGCTACTTCCGTCTTCGAGGCTGCGGCCGTCGATGGCCGCGCGCGTGTACGGATGGTCTTGTTATACGCATTGGTGAGGGTACCCCTTGTTGATACCCTCGACAGCACCATAGGCTAAGAAACCATTTTAGACGCACCCGATGGTAGTCGTAATGTAAGAGGCTCAAGTGGAGGCTCGATTTGGTCTGTTCACATATAGTGTTAATCTTGATGCAAGATAGTTGCACAGTTTGCATGGAACGTACCATATGTTAAGAAATCAATTTAGACGCACCCAATAGAACTCCTTGATGACGTGTGTCATATGGAATCTCGCTTTGGTGTGCTTAGAGACAGTATTAGTTTCGGTGCAAGATATGTGCACGGTTTGCGCCAAATGCACCAAAGTCTAAGAAACCATTTTGGAAGCACCTGTTGGTACTCCTAGGTGAAGAGGCTCAAGTGGAGGCTCGGTTCAGTCTGTTTGGAGATAGTGCTAATCTTGATGCAAGATAGGTGCACGGTTTGCATGGAACATACCAAATGCTTGGAAAATAATCTCGACGCACATGATGGAACTCCTAGATGACGTGTGTCATACAAAATCTTGCTTCGGTCTGTTTGGAGACAGTGTTAGTTTTGGTGTAAGATAGGTGCAAGGTTTGCACATAATGCAGCATAGGCTAAGAAACCATTTTGGACGCACCCGATGGTACTCTTAGGTAAAAGGCTCAAGTGAAAGCTCGGTTTGGGCTATTTGGAGATAGTGCTAATCTTGATGCAAGATAGATGCACGGTCTGCATGGAACATACGATATGCTTAGAAATCAATTAGGACGCACCTGATATAACACATTGATGATGTGTTTCATATGGAATATTGCTTCGGTTTGTTTAAAGACAGTGTTAGTTTTGCTAGAAGATATGTGCAGGGTTTACGCCTAATGCACCATAGGCTAAGAAACTATTTTAGACGCACCCGATGGTAGTCGTAATGTAAGAGGCTCAAGTGGAGGCTCGATTTGGTCTGTTCACATATAGTGTTAATCTTGATGCAAGATAGTTGCACAGTTTGCATGGAACGTACCATATGTTAAGAAATCAATTTAGACGCACCCAATAGAACTCCTTGATGACGTGTGTTGTATGGAATCTCGCTTTGGTGTGCTTAGAGACAGTATTAGTTTCGGTGCAAGATATGTGCACGGTTTGCGCCAAATGCACCAAAGTCTAAGAAACCATTTTGGAAGCACCTGTTGGTACACATAGGTGAAGAGGCTCAAGTGGAGGCTCGGTTCAGTCTGTTTGGAGATAGTGCTAATCTTGATGCAAGATAGGTGCACGGTTTGCATGGAAGATACCAAATGCTTGAAAAATAATCTGGACGCACATGATGGAACTCCTAGATGACGTGTGTCATATAAAATATTGCTTCGGTCTGTTTGGAGATAGTGTTAGTTTTGGTGCAAGATAGGTGCAAGGTTTGCACATAATGCAGCATAGGCTAAGAACCTATTTTGGATGCACCCGATGGTACTCCTAGGTAAAAGGCTCAAGTGAAAGCTCGGTTTGGGCTATTTGGAGATAGTGCTAATCTTGATGCAAGATAGGTGCACGGTCTGCATGGAACATACCATATGCTCAGAAATCAATTTGGATGCACCCGATGGAACTCCTTGATGATGTGTTTCATATGGAATCTTGCTTTGGTGTGTTTAGAAACAATGCTAGTTTTTGGTAGAAGATATGTGCAGGGTTTACGCCTAATGCACCATAGGCTAAGAAACCATTTTAGACGCAGCCGATGGTACTTGTAGTTGAAGAGGCTCAAGTGGAGGCTCGATTTGATCTGTTCACATATAGTGTTAATCTTGATGCAAGATATTTGCACAGTTTGCATAAAACGTACCATATGTTAAGAAATCAATTTGGACGCACCCAATGGAACTCCTAGATGATGTGTGTCATATGGAATCTCGCTTTAGTCTGTTTGGAGACAATGTTAGTTTCGGTGCAAGATAGGTGCATAGTTTGTGCCTAATGCACCATAGTCTAAGAAACCATTTTTGACACACCCGTTTGTACTCCTAGATGAGAGGCTCAAGTGGAAGCTTGGTTCGGTCTGTTTGGAGATAGTGCTAATCTGGATGCAAGATAGGTGCACGGTTTGCATAGAACATACCAAATGCTTGGAAAATAATCTGGATGCACATGATGGAACTCCTAGATAACGTGTGTCATACAACATATTGCTTCGGTCTATTTGGAGACAGTGTTAGTTTTGGTGCAAGATAGGTGCAAGGTTTGCACATAGTGCAGCATAGGCTAAGAAACCATTTTAGACGCACCCGATGGTAGTCGTAATGTAAGAGGCTCAAGTGGAGGCTCGATTTGGTCTGTTCACATATAGTGTTAATCTTGATGCAAGATAGTTGCACAGTTTGCATGGAACGTACCATATGTTAAGAAATCAATTTAGACGCACCCAATAGAACTCCTTGATGACGTGTGTCATATGGAATCTCGCTTTGGTGTGCTTAGAGACAGTACTAGTTTCGGTGCAAGATATGTGCACGGTTTGCGCCAAATGCACCAAAGTCTAAGAAACCATTTTGGAAGCACCTGTTGGTACTCCTAGGTGAAGAGGCTCAAGTGGAGGCTCGGTTCAGTCTGTTTGGAGATAGTGCTAATCTTGATGCAAGATAGGTGCACGGTTTGCATGGAACATACCAAATGCTTAGAAAATAATCTCGACGCACATGATGGAACTCCTAGATGACGTGTGTCATACAAAATCTTGCTTCGGTCTGTTTGGAGACAGTGTTAGTTTTGGTGCAAGATAGGTGCAAGGTTTGCACATAATGCAGCATAGGCTAAGAAACCATTTTGGACGCACCCGATGGTACTCCTAGGTAAAAGGCTCAAGTGAAAGCTCGGTTTGGGCTATTTGGAGATAGTGCTAATCTTGATGCAAGATAGATGCACGGTCTGCATGGAACATACGATATGCTTAGAAATCAATTAGGACGCACCTGATATAACACCTTGATGATGTGTTTCATATGGAATATTGCTTCAGTTTGTTTAAAGACAGTGTTAGTTTTGGTAGAAGATATGTGCAGGGTTTACGCCTAATGCACCATAGGCTAAGAAACCATTTTAGACGCACCCGATGGTAGTCGTAATGTAAGAGGCTCAAGTGGAGGCTCGATTTGGTCTGTTCACATATAGTGTTAATCTTGATGCAAGATAGTTGCACAGTTTGCATGGAACGTACCATATGTTAAGAAATCAATTTAGACGCACCCAATAGAACTCCTTGATGACGTGTGTTGTATGGAATCTCGCTTTGGTGTGCTTAGAGACTATATTAGTTTCGGTGCAAGATATGTGCACGGTTTGCGCCAAATGCACCAAAGTCTAAGAAACCATTTTGGAAGCACCTGTTGGTACTCATAGGTGAAGAGGCTCAAGTGGAGGCTCGGTTCAGTCTGTTTGGAGATAGTGCTAATCTTGTTGCAAGATAGGTGCACGGTTTGCATGGAAGATACCAAATGCTTGAAAAATAATCTGGACGCACATGATGGAACTCCTAGATGACGTGTGTCATATAAAATATTGCTTCGGTCAGTTTGGAGATAGTGTTAGTTTTGGTGCAAGATAGGTGCAAGGTTTGCACATAATGCAGCATAGGCTAAGAACCTATTTTGGATGCACCCGATGGTACTCCTAGGTAAAAGGCTCAAGTGAAAGCTCGGTTTGGGCTATTTGGAGATAGTGCTAATCTTGATGCAAGATAGGTGCACGGTCTGCATGGAACATACCATATGCTCATAAATCAATTTGGATGCACCCGATGGAACTCCTTGATGATGTGTTTCATATGGAATCTTGCTTTGGTGTGTTTAGAAACAATGTTAGTTTTTGGTAGAAGTTATGTGCAGGGTTTACGCCTAATGCACCATAGGCTAAGAAACCATTTTAGACGCAGCCGAGGGTACTTGTAGTTGAAGAGGCTCAAGTGGAGGCTCGATTTGATCTGTTCACATATAGTGTTAATCTTGATGCAAGATATTTGCACAGTTTGCATAGAACGTACCATATGTTAAGAAATCAATTTAGACGCACCCAATGGAACTCCTAGATGATGTGTGTCATATGGAATCTTGCTTTAGTCTATTTGGAGACAATGTTAGTTTCGGTGCAAGATAGGTGCATAGTTTGTGCCTAATGCACCATAGTCTAAGAAACCATTTTTGACACACCCGTTTGTACTCCTAGATGAGAGGCTCAAGTGGAAGCTTGGTTTGGTCTGTTTGGAGATAGTGCTAATCTAGATGCAAGATAGGTGCACGGTTTGCATAGAACATACCAAATGCTTGGAAAATAATCTGGATGCACATGATGGAACTCCTAGATAACGTGTGTCATACAACATATTGCTTCGGTCTATTTGGAGACAGTGTTAGTTTTGGTGCAAGATAGGTGCAAGGTTTGCACATAGTGCAGCATAGGCTAAGAAACCATTTTAGACGCACCCGATGGTAGTCGTAATGTAAGAGGCTCAAGTGGAGGCTCGATTTGGTCTATTCACATATAGTGTTAATCTTGATGCAAGATAGTTGCACAGTTTGCATGGAACGTACCATATGTTAAGAAATCAAGTTAGACACACCCAATAGAACTCCTAGATGACGTGTGTCATATGGAATCTCACTTTGGTCTGTTTGAAGACAATGTTGGTTTCGGTGCAAGATAGGTGCGAAGTTTGTGCCTAATGCACCATAGTCTAAGAAACCATTTTTGACGCACCTGTTTGTACTCCTAGATGAAGAGGCTCAAGTGGAAGCTCGGTTTGGTCTGTTTGGAGATAGTGCTAATCAATATAGGTGCACGGTTTGTATGGAACATACCATATGCTTGGAAATCAATTTGAATGCACCCGATGGAACTCCTTGATGACGTGTGTCATATGGAATCTCACTTTGGTCTGTTTGAAGACAATGTTAGTTTCGGTGCAAGATAGGTGCATAGTTTGTACCTAATGCACCATAGTCTAGAAAACCATTTTTGACGCACCTATTTGTACTCCTAGATGAAGAGGCTTAAGTGGAAGCTCGGTTCGGTCTGTTTGGAGATAGTGCTAATCTTGATGCAAGATAGATGCACGGTCTGCATGGAACGTACCATATGCTTAGAAATTAATTTGGACACACCCAATAGAACTCCTTGATGATGTGTGTCATATGGAATCTCGCTTTGGTGTGCTTAGAGACTGTATTAGTTTCGGTGCAAGATATGTGCACGGTTTGCGCCAAATGCACCAAAGTCTAAGAAACCATTTTGGAAGCACCTGTTGGTACTCCTAGGTGAAGAGGCTCGGTTCAGTCTGTTTGGAGATAGTGCTAATCTTGATGCAAGATAGGTGCACGGTTTGCATAGAACATACCAAATGCTTGGAAAATAATCTCGACGCACATGATGGAACTCCTAGATGACGTGTGTCATACAAAATCTTGCTTCGGTCTGTTTGGAGACAGTGTTAGTTTTGGTGCAAGATAGGTGCAAGGTTTGCACATAATGCAGCATAGGCTAAGAAACCATTTTGGACGCACCCGATGGTACTCCTAGGTAAAAGGCTCAAGTGAAAGCTCGGTTTGGGCTATTTGGAGATAGTGCTAATCTTGATGCAAGATAGATGCACGGTGTGCATGGAACATACGATATGCTTAGAAATCAATTAGGACGCACCTGATATAACACCTTGATGATGTGTTTCATATGGAATATTGCTTCGGTTTGTTTAAAGACAGTGTTAGTTTTGGTAGAAGATATGTGCAAGGTTTACGCCTAATGCACCATAGGCTAAGAAACCATTTTAGACGCACCCGATGGTAGTCGTAATGTAAGAGGCTCAAGTGGAGGCTCGATTTGGTCTGTTCACATATAGTGTTAATCTTGATGCAAGATAGTTGCACAGTTTGCATGGAACGTACCATATGTTAAGAAATCAATTTAGACGCACCCAATAGAACTCCTAGATGACGTGTGTCATATGGAATCTCGCTTCGGTCTGTTTGGAGACAATATTAGTTTTGGTGCAAGATAGGTGCGAAGTTTGTGCCTAATGCACCATAGTCTAAGAAACCATTTTTGACGCACCTGTTTGTACTCCTAGATGAAGAGGCTCAAGTGGAAGCTCGGTTTGGTCTGTTTGGAGATAGTGCTAATCAATATAGGTGCACGGTTTGCATGGAACATACTATATGCTTGGAAATCAATTTGAATGCACCCGATGGAACTCCTTGATGACGTGTGTCATATGGAATCTTACTTTGGTCTGTTTGAAGACAATGTTAGTTGCGGTGCAAGATAGGTGCATAGTTTGTGCCTAATGCACCATAGTCTAAAAAACCATTTTTGACGCACCTATTTGTACTCCTAGATGAAGAGGCTTAAGTGGAAGCTCGGTTCGGTCTGTTTGGAGATAGTGCTAATCTTGATGCAAGATAGGTGCACGGTTTGCATGGAACATACCAAATGCTTGGAAAATAATCTGGACGCACATGATAGAACTCCTAGATGACGTGTGTCATACAAAATCTTGCTTCGGTCTGTTTGGAGACAGTGTTAGTTTTGGTGCAAGATAGGTGCAAGGTTTGCACATAATGCAGCATAGGCTAAGAAACCATTTTGGACGCACCCGATAGTACTCCTAGGTAAAAGGCTCAAGTGAAAGCTCGGTTTGGGCTATTTGGAGATAGTGCTAATCTTGATGCAAGATAGATGCACGGTGTGCATGGAACATACGATATGCTTAGAAATCAATTAGGACGCACCTGATATAACACCTTGATGATGTGTTTCATATGGAATATTGCTTCGGTTTGTTTAAAGACAGTGTTAGTTTTGGTAGAAGATATGTGCAGGGTTTACGCCTAATGCACCATAGGCTAAGAAACCATTTTAGACGCACCCGATGGTAGTCGTAATGTAAGAGGCTCAAGTGGAGGCTCGATTTGGTCTGTTCACATATAGTGTTAATCTTGATGCAAGATAGTTGCACAGTTTGCATGGAACGTACCATATGTTAAGAAATCAATTTAGACGCACCCAATAGAACTCCTAGATGACGTGTGTCATATGGAATCTCGCTTCGGTCTGTTTGGAGACAATGTTAGTTTTGGTGCAAGATAGGTGCGAAGTTTGTGCCTAATGCACCATAGTCTAAGAAACCATTTTTGACGCACCTGTTTGTACTCCTAGATGAAGAGGCTCAAGTGGAAGCTCGGTTTGGTCTGTTTGGAGATAGTGCTAATCAATATAGGTGCACGGTTTGCATGGAACATACCATATGCTTGGAAATCAGTTTCGATGCACCCGATGGAACTCCTCGATGACGTGTGTCATATGGAATCTCGCTTTGGTCCATTGGAGACATTGTTAGTTTCGGTGCCAGATAGGTGCACAGTTTGCACCTAATACACCATAGTCTAAGAAACCATTTTGGACGCACTTGTTGGTACTCCTAGGTGAAGGGGCTCAAGTGGAGGCTCGGTTCAGTCTGTTTGGAGATAGTGCTAATCTTGATGCAAGATAGGTGCACGGTTTGCATGGAAGATACCAAATGCTTGAAAAATAATCTGGACGCACATGATGGAACTCCTAGATGACGTGTGTCATATAAAATATTGCTTCGGTCTGTTTGGAGATAGTGTTAGTTTTGGTGCAAGATAGGTGCAAGGTTTGCACATAATGCAGCATAGGCTAAGAACCTATTTTGGATGCACCCGATGGTACTCCTAGGTAAAAGGCTCAAGTGAAAGCTCGGTTTGGGCTATTTGGAGATAGTGCTAATCTTGATGCAAGATAGGTGCACGGTCTGCATGGAACATACCATATGCTCAGAAATCAATTTGGATGCACCCGATGGAACTCCTTGATGATGTGTTTCATATGGAATCTTGCTTTGGTGTGTTTAGAAACAATGTTAGTTTTTGGTAGAAGTTATGTGCAGGGTTTACGCCTAATGCACCATAGGCTAAGAAACCATTTTAGACGCAGCCGATGGTACTTGTAGTTGAAGAGGCTCAAGTGGAGGCTCGATTTGATCTATTCACATATAGTGTTAATCTTGATGCAAGATATTTGCACAGTTTGCATAGAACGTACCATATGTTAAGAAATCAATTTGGACGCACCCAATGGAACTCCTAGATAATGTGTGTCATATGGAATCTCGCTTTAGTCTGTTTGGAGACAATGTTAGTTTCGGTGCAAGATAGGTGCATAGTTTGTGCCTAATGCACCATAGTCTAAGAAACCATTTTTGACACACTCGTTTGTACTCCTAGATGAGAGGCTCAAGTGGAAGCTTGGTTCGGTCTGTTTGGAGATAGTGCTAATCTGGATGCAAGATAGGTGCACGGTTTGCATAGAACATACCAAATGCTTGGAAAATAATCTGGATGCACATGATGGAACTCCTAGATAACGTGTGTCATACAACATATTGCTTCGGTCTATTTGGAGACAGTGTTAGTTTTGGTGCAAGATAGGTGCAAGGTTTGCACATAGTGCAGCATAGGCTAAGAAACCATTTTAGACGCACCCGATGGTAGTCGTAATGTAAGAGGCTCAAGTGGAGGCTCGATTTGGTCTGTTCACATATAGTGTTAATCTTGATGCAAGATAGTTGCACAGTTTGCATGGAACGTACCATATGTTAAGAAATCAAGTTAGACACACCCAATAGAACTCCTAGATGACGTGTGTCATATGGAATCTCACTTTGGTCTGTTTGAAGACAATGTTGGTTTCGGTGCAAGATAGGTGCGAAGTTTGTGCCTAATGCACCATAGTCTAAGAAACCATTTTTGACGCACCTGTTTGTACTCCTAGATGAAGAGGCTCAAGTGGAAGCTCGGTTTGGTCTGTTTGGAGATAGTGCTAATCAATATAGGTGCACGGTTTGTATGGAACATACCATATGCTTGGAAATCAATTTGAATGCACCCGATGGAACTCCTTGATGACGTGTGTCATATGGAATCTCACTTTGGTCTGTTTGAAGACAATGTTAGTTTCGGTGCAAGATAGGTGCATAGTTTGTACCTAATGCACCATAGTCTAAAAAACCATTTTTGACGCACCTATTTGTACTCCTAGATGAAGAGGCTTAAGTGGAAGCTCGGTTCGGTCTGTTTGGAGATAGTGCTAATCTTGATGCAAGATAGATGCACGGTCTGCATGGAACGTACCATATGCTTAGAAATTAATTTGGACACACCCAATAGAACTCCTTGATGATGTGTGTCATATGGAATCTCGCTTTGGTGTGCTTAGAGACTGTATTAGTGTCGAGGGTATCGGTAAGGGGTACCCTCAGCAATACGCATTATGAGATTGCCTGTATGAAGGTCGAAACCCTTAATTCGACGCTCTAATCTTACGTATGCGCCGCCATCGACGGTCGCAGCCTCGAAGACGGAAATAGCCTCGAGCGAATCGGTTCAGGACTCGAGCGACGACTGCCGTTGATGACGGAAGCGGGCTCGAGCGAATCAAGAGGAGTCGGGCGCGAGGACACTGTCCGCCGCCTGACGCGCGCACGCGAGCTGGAGCATTAAATGCACCTGACGCTTCCCACCTAACACACAGGTCATGGGAGGCGTGATAGGGAGCAAGCTTCTGTCCCATCGTTCTTTTTGCAGCCTTCCCACCGAACGACCTAGGGCGTGTCAGGACGCAAGAAACAAGGATGGAACGTCTAATCGGGACCCCCTCGAGATATCCAAGGTCAGCGCTCCAGATACCAGCGTATTACACGGCGTCCGACCCTCGACCAAACAGGCCCCCTACCCAGGAACAAGTTGGGCGTCGACTAACTTCATCACAGCTACGCCGTCGGGTCCGCCACCATACCGTACAAGCGTGCGACCTCAGGACCGGCACAAGGCGGCTGGCAGGGCAGAACACAGGAGCACGCGTGATCATCACCAAGCTATCAAGATGGGACGGCTCGAGGCCACGCCGTACGGAAGCCTCGAGTAGGTCAGCGCTCCATGCGGCTATCGATCCCTACTCTAACATCTATGCATGTACCCTGTGTCTCTCCTTGGAGCTATAAAAGGAGGGACTCAGGAATAGAAGACAGATCACAACACAAAAACACATACACTCGTACGCAGTAGAGCTGCGCACTTCATACCACGCTTGTATTCGCCCCTGTACAAGCACTTAGGTGCGAGATAATACAAACTCTCTCCCCCCCCGCTGGACGTAGGGCCTTCTCTTGCCCGAACCAGGATAAATCTTAGTGTCTTCTTGCACCACCATCCGGAAAGGGGAGCACGCATACAAATTTACTCGTTGGTGTTACCCCCCGGGGGAAAAAAACACCGACAGTTGGCGCGCCAGGTAGGGGTCCTGCGTGTTTTTCACCGATTTCCCACCACTTTCCGGATGGCTACTCCTGCCTCGCCGCTTCCGCGCTCCATGGTGATTTGGTTTGGGAGTCTCGAGTTCATGTCTACGGGCTCCGGCTACGACATGATCTTGCTCTCAGTCAAAGGACCAGGAGGAGTCCGCGTTACGCCAGCACGGTTGAAGGCTCCGAGACGCCCTCACCACCACGCCTCCCCGCCTAAGAAGAGGCGCAGGCAGCATCACCGCGGCCCCTCTGCTTCAGCGCGACCAACAACTCGCGCAAGGCAGGATGTTGGCCACGAGGCCGCGACACCGTGCGACCGAGCAACCAGCACGACGACTCAGCATCACGCGACGATGGGGGAAGATGCGTCTCGCACGCCCTTCTCCACCGCAGCTAGGCAACATCCACACGGGTTGTTCTCCCCAAGGGCGGCACTGCCGTTCGGATTGGACAACGCCGCGGCGTCTCTCGCTAAGACGATATGCCCAAACGCTCAGACGTACGTGGAAAGACCAACGGTCATCCCACGTAGCTCTGAAGCGCGACAGCCGACGTCCGAACTGCCGGACCTTTCCCGAGTACGAGGCCTCCGCCGTCTAGGCCCCGGACGATACTCGATCACCTCCCTCAGGCAGCGATGGCTGGAGGAAGGACGTGGGTGTTTCCACGTTGCCGAACCGGACTCCGACTCCGAGACAAGCAGCTATGACCCTACGAGGGAATGCTATCACCTCGACGGGGCGGCAGAAACCACCGACGAGTCACGGGATGCTGCTGCGGGCGGTCGAGCCCCCGCGGCGCAAGAAGACCCCAGGACGCCTGGGAACGACGGACGGCTCGACCCTCTTCCTCATGAAGATAGAACTGCGCAGCTCGCACAGCTGCGGGAGCTCAAGATGAAGCTCGACGAAGATCGCGAGCGCCTCGTCCTACTCGAGCAAATCCTCGAACAAGACCTGCCCTACCCGCCGGGCGGAAGTGTCCGCAGACGCGCTCGAGAGGTACATCGACAGATCGTCGGCGATACAGAGGCGGAGCAACCTGTCAGCCGTTTCCCTCGAGCAGGCCAGAATGTAGTAGCAGCAACCATGCTGCTACGAAACATGCCAGAACCGTCAAATTCCCAGGCCCGACGAATTCGGGATGAAGTTCAGACATTGCTCCAGGTGGCAGCAGTTCAACAAGCCGAAAGTTCGGCATCTCGACGACGAGGAGCGGCCACAGAGAAGCGCGACGAACAGCCTCTAATCGAAGAGGAGGTGTCTGTCCAGCAACAACCTCCCCTTCGAGGTAGAAAGACCGCTCTCATCCTCCCTGCCGACAATCAACGTCGACACGACGCGCGACACGACGTCAAAGAAAATAGACGCCGACGGCACGGAGACGCGGAAGAACGTGGTTATAGCGCGCATCGCGGCGGGAGGTACGACAGTGATGAGGACCGGGTGGCCCCCGAGCCACCAGGCCCGCGGGTGTTCAGCAGGGCGATTCGCAGTACGCCCCTGCCTAGTCCATTCCGACCCCCAACCAGCATCGCGAAGTACAATGGAGAAACCAAGCCAGAACTATGGCTGGCCGATTTCAGGTTGGCTTGTCAGCTAGGTGGCGCTCGGGGGGATGATCGAGCCATCATCAGACAGCTACCCCTTTTCCTCTCCGACACCGCCCGTCGATGGCTCGAGGAACTCCCAGCCAATCAGATTCACAACTGGGCTGACCTGGTCAGAGTCTTCGAGGGTAATTTCAAGGGGACCTATATACGGCCAGGGAACTCGTGGGACCTCAGCAAATGCAAGCAGAAGTCAGGAGAGACTCTTCGGGAGTACGCTCGACGCTTCTCGAAGCAGCGCACTGAGTTGCCACACATTCCCGACCACGACGTCATCTTGGCGTTTGTCTCAGGCACCACCAGTCGAGACTTGGTGCGGGAATTAGGCCGCAATCGACCTCAAACAGTCGACGAGCTGATGGACGTAGTGGCTAACTACGCGGCAGGGGAGGAGGCAGTCGGCGCCTTTTTCAGCTCAGAAGGAAGAAAAGGCAAGCAGCCCGTCGATGAAGATGAGACTTCCGGTCGAGGCCTCAAGAAAAACAAAAAGAAGCAGAAAGTGCGGCAGTTCCACTAGGGAGATTCGGGCGACGACCTCGTCACCACGATGGATCGAAAGAAGCCGCGAGGCCCTCCGGAGGGAGGGATCTTCGACAAGATGTTGGAGGAGCCGTGCCCATACCATAAGGGAGGCGCAAACCACAAACTCAAGGATTGTCGCATGCTGAGAAAGCATTTCGACTGTCAGGGGCTCAAAAAAGATGCGCGCGATGACTCCAAGAAAGAGAAGGCTGGCGGCAAGGAGGACAACAAAGATGACGACGGCTTCCCCGCCGTCCACGACTGCTACATGATCTATGGCGGGCCTTCGACTCAGTTGACCACGAGGCAGCGCAAGAGGGAGCGTCGCGAAGTCTTTGCGGCAAGGATGGCGGTGCCCCAGTACCTTAGCTGGTCAAGCACTCCCATCACCTTCGACCGAGAAGATCACCCTGACAAGGTGGTCGCCCCAGGCGTCTACCCGCTCGTCGTCGACCCCATCATCGTCAACACCCGACTCTCGAAAGTGCTGATGGACGGCGGCAGCAGCCTCAACATCATCTACCTCGAGACCCTCGATCTCCTTGGCATCGATAGAGGACGCCTCCAGCCAAGCGCCGGCGGCTTCCATGGCGTCGTACCAGGGAAAAAGGCACTGCCAGTAGGTCGAATCGACCTACCGGTCTGCTTCGGCACGGCGGCCAACTTCAGGAAAGAAACCCTCACCTTTGAGGTGGTCGGGTTCCGAGGCACGTACCACGCCATCATCGGACGACCGGGCTACGCCAAGTTCATGGCTATACCCAACTACACATACCTGAAGCTGAAGATGCCAGGTCCCAAAGGCGTCATCACCATCAGTTCTTCCTTCGAGCACGCGTACGAGTGCGACGTCGAGTGCGTCGAGTACGGGGAGGCGGTCGAGAGCTCCACCGAGCTCGTTGCGAAGCTCGAAGCCATGGCCGCTGAGGCTCCAGAACCTAAACGCCATGCGGGCAGCTTCGAGGCGGCGGAAGGAACTAAGAAGATCCCGCTCGACCCCAACAACTCCGACGGCAAGGTGCTGACAATCAGCACCGACCTCGACCCCAAATAGGAAGCCGTGCTCGTCGACTTTCTCCGTGCGAATGCTGATATGTTTGCATGGAGTCCCTCGGATATGCCGGGCATACCAAGGGAAGTCGCCGAGCACTCCTTGGAGATTCGAGCCGGTTCCAAGCCAGTGAAGCAGCGGTTGCGCCGATTCGACGAGGAAAAGCGCAAGATCATTGGCGAGGAAGTGCACAAGCTTTTGACGGCCGGATTCATCAAGGAGGTTCATCATCCTGACTGGTTAGCGAACCCTGTATTAGTTAAGAAAAAGAATGGAAAAATGAGGATGTGTGTCGATTATACTAGTTTGAATAAAGCATGTCCGAAAGTTCCTTTTCCATTACCACGCATTGATCAGATTGTCGATTCTACCGCGGGATGTGAAACCCTTTCTTTCCTTGATGCTTATTCCGGTTACCATCAAATAAAAATGAAGGAGTCCGACCAGCTCGTGACCTCTTTCATCACGCCTTTTGGGATGTATTGCTACGTGACCATGCCATTCGGGCTTCGAAACGCCGGAGCCACGTATCAACGTTGCATGCTCCACGTTTTTGGCAAACACATAGGCTCAACGGTCGAGGCCTACGTCGACGACATTGTCGTCAAGTCGAAGCAACGAGGAAACCTGATCCAGGACCTCGAGGTTGCCTTTAGCTGCTTACGCACCAGCCGGATCAAGCTTAATCCCGAGAAGTGCGTTTTCGGCGTGCCTCGAGGCATGCTCTTAGGATACATTGTTTCACAGCGCGGTATCGAGGCCAACCCCGAGAAAGTCTCGGCCATCACGAAAATGGGGCCAATCCGAGACATCAAGGGTGTCCAGAGAGTCACGGGGTGCCTGGCGGCTCTGAGCCATTTCATCTCGAGACTAGGAGAAAAGGCATTACCATTATATCGACTCCTGAAGAAGGTCGATCGCTTTTCTTGGACCCCCGAGGCCGAGGAAGCACTCGAAAAATTGAGGAAGACGCTGACCTCGGCGCCAGTCCTGGTTCCACCTCAACCTGCGGAGCCTCTACTCCTCTACGTCGCGTCGACGGCCCAGGTCGTCAGCGCGGCGGTGTTGGTCGAAAGGCAAGAGGAGGGTCACGCGCTGCCGGTCCAAAGGCCAGTCTATTTCGTCAGCGAGGTGCTCTCGGAGACCAAGGCGCGTTACCCCCAAATCCAGAAGCTAATCTACGCCGTAATCCTTGCCCGCCGCAAATTACAGCATTACTTCCTTGGTCATCCTATCACGGTGGTCTCTTCTTTCCCTTTGGGCGAGATAATCCAGAGCAAGGAGGCCACGGGAAGGATAGCAAAGTGGTCGGTCGAGCTCATGAGCGAGACTCTCACTTACGCGCCTCGAAAGGCCATCAAATCGCAAGCCCTGGTAGACTTCGTCGCGGAATGGACGGACTCCCAGCTTCCCCCAACCCAGGTCCAGGCGGAGCTGTGGACAATGTATTTCGATGGGTCACTCATGAAAACTGGGGCAGGGGCCGGCCTACTATTCATCTCACCCTTGGGCGTCCACATGAGGTACATAATCAGGATTCACTTTGCCGCATCTAACAATGTCGCAGAGTATGAGGCCCTCGTCAACGGTCTCAAGATCGCTATCGAGTTAGGAGTCCGACGCCTCGACGTTCGAGGCGACTCCCAACTCGTCATTGACCAGGTAATGAAAGCCTCGAGTTGCCATGACCCAAAAATGGAAGCATACTGCAAGGAGGTGCGTCGACTCGAAGACAAATTCCACGGCCTCGAGCTTGTCCATGTCGCTCGGCGCTACAACGAGGCAGCTGATGAACTCGCCAAGATTGCATCTACCAGAGGCACAGTGCCGCCTGATGCGTTCTCAAAGGATCTACACGAGCCATCCATCGATCTAGGCACGGGGGCTGGCGTCGACGCCACCATCGCCCAACCAACCAATGCTGTCGATGCGCTCTTGATGGAGGAAGAGGTGATGGAAATAGAACGACGACCGGGTCGACCATTCGATTGGCGCACACCGTTCCTCGACTGCCTTATCCGCGGTGAGTTGCCAGAAGACAGGACGGAAGCTCGTCGTATCGCTCGACGGGCCAAATCATATGTGATCTACGGTGAAGACAACGAGCTATATCGACGGAGCCCGACGGGGATCTTACAGCGTTGCATCACCATAGAGGAAGGCCGAAAACTCCTCGACGACCTACACTCGGGGGCTTGTGGCCACCACGCCGCCCCACGGACCCTTGTAGGAAACGCTTTTCGGCAAGGTTTTTACTGGCCAACGGCCGTGGCGGATGCCATCGAGCTAGTACGCTCGTGTCATGGGTGCCAATTCTACGCCAAACAGACGCACCTGCCCGCCCACGCTCTTCAGATGATCCCCATCACCTGGCCGTTTGCGGTATGGGGACTCGATTTAGTAGGACCCTTACAAAAGGCGAAAGGAGGGTATACCCATTTGCTGGTGGCTATCGACAAGTTCTCCAAATGGATCGAGGCTCGGCCCATCACCAACATCCGCTCCGAGCAGGCCGTCCTTTTCTTCTCCGACATTATCCATCGGTTTGGGATCCCCAATGTCATCATCACCGACAACGGCACCCAGTTCACTGGCAGAAAGTTCCTGGATTTCTGCGATCAGCATCACATCCGTGTGAACTGGTCCGCAGTAGCCCACCCTCGAACTAACGGCCAGGTTGAGCGTGCCAACGGCATGATTTTGCAAGGACTCAAGCCGAGGATCTACAATCGATTGAAGAAGTTCGGCAAGAGATGGGTCGAGGAGCTTTCCTCGGTCCTATGGAGCCTAAGGACAACGCCAAGCAGGGCCACCAAATACACCCCGTTCTTCATGGTCTACGGCTCTGAGGCTATCCTCCCCACAGACCTCGAGTATGGATCACCTCGACTCAAGGCTTACAACGAGCAATCGAACAAAGAAGCTCAAGAAAACGCGGTCGACCAACTCGAGGAGGCTCGAGACATGGCCCTCCTCAACTCTGCTAGATATCAGCAGAGACTCCGACGTTACCACGACAAGCACGTGCGCAAGAGGGACCTCAACGTAGGCGACCTTGTCCTACGACGCCGGCAAAGCAACCAAGGACGCCACAAGCTGACCCCACCTTGGGAAGGCCCGTATGTGGTGGCCGAGGTCCTTAAGCCAGGAACGTACAAACTGGCGGACGAAAAGGGGGCAGTCTTCGCCAACGCATGGAACATCGAACAGCTACGTCGATTCTACCCCTAGAAGTCCTAGAATTACGATCCTACTTTTTGTACGAAGACTTTGTAAATGAACGCATGAATAAATAAAGTCTTTCCCTCGAGCGGCTTCTTTCTGTACCAAAAACAGTTACGAGTAATAGTCTCGACGTCAAAAGGGGATGCCGACCATGACCCATCATAGTCCGCACCCCCTCGGGGGCTACCAGAGGGACGACCCCTCCCCAAGCGTCGAAAAAGCCAAAAAGTTTCTCTCTTTCCTACTTAGTAAACCTTGAACGATCGAGTAGTCGAGGCGCCTCGAGCCCCTCGAGGGCCGAAGGATAGCGAGCCTGAGAACACCTACGCCCCCGGGTTATGGAAACTCTACTCACTCCCTCACCCTCGAGGCGATCGAAGCTGACTTTTACGAAAAATCGAACAAGGAACACATGTGTAGGCGCAAAAAGAAATAAAAGAACCTCGAGTGGAAAGACAAACAAACATTTAACAACCACGAAAATACTGTATCGCTTAGAAACAGGATTAACTAAATTTTATACAAGGGGCCCCAGGCACCCCGAGCAGGCTCGCAGGCCTCAGTCCATGGTACGATCCTCGCCACCCTCACCTCCGCCCGAGCTAGCCTCAGGAGGGAGCACCTCAGGCTCGAAGAGCTTGGCCAACCTTTCTCCAGGAACCTCCGCGTCGTCGATCAAGGCATGGAGCCTCTCCTCGTTCTCCGCGTCGGTCTTGGAGATGTCGGTGACGAAGCCATGGGACACCACCTCCATGTCGTAGGAGAAGCCCGAGCAGACAACCGCCATCGCCCGCTTCACCCCGATGTGGAGGGCATCCCGCACCCGCCATCGCCTGGTACCTAGCCGGACCGCTCTCCCTGGGCGCCAGGGGAGGGCGCGGTGCGTCCTGGCCCGCCTTGAGCGCGGAAGGAGCGTCGGGCCGGGGACGACGAGACCCGCTCGGACCCTCCTCCGGCACCTCCGTCCGGGGGGCGTCGACGTCATCTCGAGGGGGGCCCTCGAGGAGCCGATCGAGACGCGACGCCATCCCCTCGGAGTCGTCGCTACTCTCGTCGTCGTCATCGTCATCGTTGGGGGATTCTTCCTCAGGCTCCCCCCTCTGCCTGGATTTGGCTCGACGCACCTCCAATGCTTGGCGGTCGAGATTCTTCTTCTTCTCCCCCTTTTTTGCGGAGTCCTTGGCAGACTTCAACTTCTCGGCGGATTGGCGTCGTTTGTCGCGATCGACCTCGTCCTCCTTTACTGGAGGCCTCGAGGACCGGACATCAATCCGACCCTGCCAAAACTAAGGTAGACTTAGAAAAAAAGAGAGGGGAGGGGGGAAATCTAGAATCGAGGATGCGCGCAAGAAGAAAGCGTACCAGATCGATCGAGCCCGCGTCGGGTCGCATGGGGAAGCCGTTGACGTGCTCCGGCTTAAAATCACCGGCAATTGCGGCCCTGACTCGGGCCGCGACTTCATCGTCCGTCGGAGGCTCGCTGGACATCCGACATGCCTCGAGGTCCCGAGACGAGACGCCAGGGCCCATCTCGTCCATCCTCAGCGGTCGTGACATCAGAGGAAGAACTCTCCGATGATGGACGGCCGAGAGGACGAGGGCGGCGGTCAAACCTTCCTGGCGAAGCTTCTTCAGGGCGTCGAGGAGAGGGTCGAGCCGAGGCTGATGAGCTTGGACGACGCCGTACGTCCAGTCCGCTGGGCGCTCCAAGATCAGACGGCCCGAGTAGGGAGGTAGGAGGTTGTCGTCGTTCCGCAGGTAGAACCATTGAGAGTCCCAACCGGCATGGTTGGTCGACAACCCTACCGGGATGTACTCCCGCGGCCGGTCCGTCTTCCCCGTCTTCTGCACCAGATTGAGGCAACCCGCTCGCACGGGTTTCCTCACGCCCGTGGTTCCGGTGGAGGCGTGAAACAACTCGCCCCTGTAGAGGTGGAGCCACAGCTCCCAGTGCGGCATCATCCCTAGGAAGCCCTCACACACGGCGGCGAAGACCGCCGCCACGGTGATGGCGTTCGGGGAGAAGTGCTGCAGCTCCACCCCGTAATGGAAGCAGAGGGCCCGCATGAAGCGGCTTGGAGGCGCGCCCAGACCGTGGCGGTGGAACTTGGCGAACGACACCACGTAGCCTTCGGGTGGCTGAGGCGCCCTGTGGCTCGCTGGCGGCGCGATCCACTCTGGCGACGACAGCGAGGTGCGGCGGCGCAGCAGTCCCTCCTTCTCAAGCTCTAACAGCCGGCGCTCCGTCATCGACGACGGGCGCCAGTCATCGGCGGCGACGAGTCTTACAGGCATCTTGGCTAACGGGACGGTGGGTTCGCTACGGCTCGAGGGGACGTGTGCGCGTGAGATGACGAGAAAGCAAAGGCAGCAAAGGAACGAGAGCGAGAAGGCGGAAGGGAGAGGAACGGCGGTGACGCGACGACATATTTATAGGCAGCTGTCCGCCAACGGACAGATCCGAGAAGTAAGGTAACTCCCCCCATAAATGCGCCGCCTGACAGTTCTCTCTCTCTCTCCTCACAGGCCGGACTCTCCGAATTCCTCGCCGATACGGTGTCGTAACGTCATCTGCCTAAAAAGACGCGCCCAACGGGCAGAAATGCGAACCGCCACGACCGTTTCCTTCCTTCGTAAGCCAAGGGACATAACCGCAAAACTCTCGAGAGGTCGATGGCTGGCCCGCCGAAAGGGTTCGACAGCCGATCTCGAGCGCTAGAGTCAGGGATCCCCAGCGAGCGGTCGAAGATCGAGGCCCGCCTCGAGGACTCGCTGGTGATGTTCAAGGTAGGGTCGAGACAGTCGAGAGGTATCCCCCCGAAGGGAGGCATCGAGCCACTGGACTCTATCGAATGAGACCAGAATCCCCCGACCACGTCGACCCTGCTTTATGAGGACGCCTCCGGGCTACAGCTGACCCCCTCGAAAGGGGCATAGGTTCTCACTTGGACTACCCACTAGGAACTCAATTTGGGATGGAAGACGCTCGCTCTATCGAGAGTACGTCGAAACCCCTGGGCAAAAACGAGCCAGTCAGAACCTTCCACCACTGGTGTCGAAAGCGTTTCTGCGAATTAGAAACATAACCCTCGAAGGAGTCAAAAACTCCTCCGAGGGCTCGGGGGCTACCCCGCGGGGTCGCTCGCGCGCCCCCACGAAAATTCGACCGAAAGTCAAAACCTCCATTCGAGCGCTAGCGCTCGAATGGAGGCTCGGGGGCTACTGTCGAGGGTATCGGTAAGGGGTACCCTCAGCAATACGCATTATGAGATTGCCCGTATGAAGGTCGAAACCCTTAATTCGACGCTCTAATCTTACGTATGCGCCGCCATCGACGGTCGCAGCCTCGAAGACGGAAATAGCCTCGAGCGAATCGGTTCAGGACTCGAGCGACGACTGCCGTTGATGACGGAAGCGGGCTCGAGCGAATCAAGAGGAGTCGGGCGCGAGGACACTGTCCGCCGCCTGACGCGCGCACGCGAGCTGGAGCATTAAATGCACCTGACGCTTCCCACCTAACACACAGGTCATGGGAGGCGTGATAGGGAGCAAGCTTCTGTCCCATCGTTCTTTTTGCAGCCTTCCCACCGAACGACCTAGGGCGTGTCAGGACGCAAGAAACAAGGATGGAACGTCTAATCGGGACCCCCTCGAGATATCCAAGGTCAGCGCTCCAGATACCAGCGTATTACACGGCGTCCGACCCTCGACCAAACAGGCCCCCTACCCAGGAACAAGTTGGGCGTCGACTAACTTCATCACAGCTACGCCGTCGGGTCCGCCACCATACCGTACAAGCGTGCGACCTCAGGACCGGCACAAGGCGCTGGCAGGGCAGAACACAGGAGCACGCGTGATCATCACCAAGCTATCAAGATGGGACGGCTCGAGGCCACGCCGTACGGAAGCCTCGAGTAGGTCAGCGCTCCATGCGGCTATCGATCCCTACTCTAACATCTATGCATGTACCCTGTGTCTCTCCTTGGAGCTATAAAAGGAGGGACTCAGGAATAGAAGACAGATCACAACACAAAAACACATACACTCGTACGCAGTAGAGCTGCGCACTTCATACCACGCTTGTATTCGCCCCTGTACAAGCACTTAGGTGCGAGATAATACAAACTCTCTCCCCCCCCGCTGGACGTAGGGCCTTCTCTTGCCCGAACCAGGATAAATCTTAGTGTCTTCTTGCACCACCATCCGGAAAGGGGAGCACGCATACAAATTTACTCGTTGGTGTTACCCCCCGGGGGAAAAAAACACCGACAATTAGTTTCGGTGCAAGATATGTGCACGGTTTGCGCGAAATGCACCAAAGTCTAAGAAACCATTTTGGAAGCACCTGTTGGTACTCCTAGGTGAAGAGGCTCGGTTCAGTCTGTTTGGAGATAGTGCTAATCTTGATGCAAGATAGGTGCACGGTTTGCATAGAACATACCAAATGCTTGGAAAATAATCTCGACGCACATGATGGAACTCCTAGATGACGTGTGTCATACAAAATCTTGCTTCGGTCTGTTTGGAGACAGTGTTAGTTTTGGTGCAAGATAGGTGCAAGGTTTGCACATAATGCAGCATAGGCTAAGAAACCATTTTGGACGCACCCGATAGTACTCCTAGGTAAAAGGCTCAAGTGAAAGCTCGGATTGGGCTATTTGGAGATAGTGCTAATCTTGATGCAAGATAGATGCACGGTGTGCATGGAACATACGATATGCTTAGAAATCAATTAGGACGCACCTGATATAACACCTTGATGATGTGTTTCATATGGAATATTGCTTCGGTTTGTTTAAAGACAGTGTTAGTTTTGGTAGAAGATATGTGCAGGGTTTACGCCTAATGCACCATAGGCTAAGAACCCATTTTAGACGCACCCGATGGTAGTCGTAATGTAAGAGGCTCAAGTGGAGGCTCGATTTGGTCTGTTCACATATAGTGTTAATCTTGATGCAAGATAGTTGCACAGTTTGCATGGAACGTACCATATGTTAAGAAATCAATTTAGACGCACCCAATAGAACTCCTAGATGACGTGTGTCATATGGAATCTCGCTTCGGTCTGTTTGGAGACAATGTTAGTTTTGGTGCAAGATAGGTGCGAAGTTTGTGCCTAATGCACCATAGTCTAAGAAACCATTTTTGACGCACCTGTTTGTACTCCTAGATGAAGAGGCTCAAGTGGAAGCTCGGTTTGGTCTGTTTGGAGATAGTGCTAATCAATATAGGTGCACGGTTTGCATGGAACATACTATATGCTTGGAAATCAATTTGAATGCACCCGATGGAACTCCTTGATGACGTGTGTCATATGGAATCTCGCTTTGGTCCATTGGAGACATTGTTAGTTTCGGTGCCAGATAGGTGCATAGTTTGTGCCTAATGCACCATAGTCTAAAAAACCATTTTTGACGCACCTATTTGTACTCCTAGGTGAAGGGGCTCAAGTGGAGGCTCGGTTCAGTCTGTTTGGAGATAGTGCTAATCTTGATGCAAGATAGGTGCACGGTTTATATGGAACATACCAAATGCTTGGAAAATAATCTGGACGCACATGATGGAACTCCT
>NC_012872.2:33738138-33767169 GCF_000003195.3 Sorghum bicolor | reverse complement strand
GAAGTTGTGATACTAGCTGGCACCATCAGTATACACTGCATGATGTGTGCATATGGAAGTATTGCTTCGGTTTGTTTAAAGACAGTGTTAGTTTTGGTAGAAGATATGTGCAGGGTTACGCCTAATGCACCATAGGCTAAGAACCCATTTTAGACGCACCCGATGGTAGTCGTAATGTAAGAGGCTCAAGTGGAGGCTCGATTTGGTCTGTTCACATATAGTGTTAATCTTGATGCAAGATAGTTGCACAGTTTGCATGGAACGTACCATATGTTAAGAAATCAATTTAGACGCACCCAATAGAACTCCTAGATGACGTGTGTCATATGGAATCTCGCTTCGGTCTGTTTGGAGACAATGTTAGTTTTGGTGCAAGATAGGTGCGAAGTTTGTGCCTAATGCACCATAGTCTAAGAAACCATTTTTGACGCACCTGTTTGTACTCCTAGATGAAGAGGCTCAAGTGGAAGCTCGGTTTGGTCTGTTTGGAGATAGTGCTAATCAATATAGGTGCACGGTTTGCATGGAACATACTATATGCTTGGAAATCAATTTGAATGCACCCGATGGAACTCCTTGATGACGTGTGTCATATGGAATCTTACTTTGGTCTGTTTGAAGACAATGTTAGTTGCGGTGCAAGATAGGTGCATAGTTTGTGCCTAATGCACCATAGTCTAAAAAACCATTTTTGACGCACCTATTTGTACTCCTAGATGAAGAGGCTTAAGTGGAAGCTCGGTTCGGTCTGTTTGGAGATAGTGCTAATCTTGATGCAAGATAGGTGCACGGTTTATATGGAACATACCAAATGCTTGGAAAATAATCTGGACGCACATGATGGAACTCCTAGATGACGTGTGTCATACAAAATCTTGCTTCGGTCTGTTTGGAGACAGCGTTAGTTTTGGTGCAAGATAGGTGCAAGGTTTGCACATAATGCAGCATAGGCTAAGAAACCATTTTGGACGCACCCGATAGTACTCCTAGGTAAAAGGCTCAAGTGAAAGCTCGGTTTGGGCTATTTGGAGATAGTGCTAATCTTGATGCAAGATAGATGCACGGTGTGCATGGAACATACGATATGCTTAGAAATCAATTAGGACGCACCTGATATAACACCTTGATGATGTGTTTCATATGGAATATTGCTTCGGTTTGTTTAAAGACAGTGTTAGTTTTGGTAGAAGATATGTGCAGGGTTTACGCCTAATGGACCATAGGCTAAGAAACCATTTTAGACGCACCCGATGGTAGTCGTAATGTAAGAGGCTCAAGTGGAGGCTCGATTTGGTCTGTTCACATATAGTGTTAATCTTGATGCAAGATAGTTGCACAGTTTGCATGGAACGTACCATATGTTAAGAAATCAATTTAGACGCACCCAATAGAACTCCTAGATGACGTGTGTCATATGGAATCTCGCTTCGGTCTGTTTGGAGACAATGTTAGTTTTGGAGCAAGATAGGTGCGAAGTTTGTGCCTAATGCACCATAGTCTAAGAAACCATTTTTGACGCACCTGTTTGTACTCCTAGATGAAGAGGCTCAAGTGGAAGCTCGGTTTGGTCTGTTTGGAGATAGTGCTAATCAATATAGGTGCACGGTTTGCATGGAACATACCATATGCTTGGAAATCAGTTTCGATGCACCCGGTGGAACTCCTCGATGACGTGTGTCATATGGAATCTCGCTTTGGTCCATTGGAGACATTGTTAGTTTCGGTGCAAGATAGGTGCACAGTTTGCACCTAATACACCATAGTCTAAGAAACCATTTTGGACGCACTTGTTGGTACTCCTAGGTGAAGGGGCTCAAGTGGATGCTCGGTTCGGTCTGTTTGGAGATAGTGCTAATCTTGATGCAAGGCAGGTGCATGGAACATACCATATGCTTGGAAATCAATTTGGATGCACCCGATGGAACCCCTTGATGATGTGTATCATATGGAATCTCTCTTTGGTCTGTTTAGAAACAGTGTTAGTCTCAGTGCAAGATATGCGCATGGTTTGCGCCTAATGCACCATAGTCTAAGAAACCATTTTGGAAGCACCTGTTGGTACTTCGGTGAAGAGGCTCAAGTGGAAGCTCGGTTTGATCTGTTTGGAGATAGTGCTAATCTTGATGCAAGATAGATGCACGGTCTGCATGGAACGTATCATATGCTTAGAAGTTAATATGGACACTCGATAGAACTCCTTGATGACATGTGTCATATGGAATCTCGCTTTGGTGTGCTTAGAGATAGTATTAGTTTCGGTGCAAGATATGTGCACGGTTTGCGCCTAATGCACCAAAGTCTAAAAAACCATTTTGGAGGCACCTGTTGGTACTCCTAGGTGAAGAGGCTCAAGTGGAGGCTCTGTTCGGTCTGTTTAGAGATATTGCTAATGTTGATGCAAGATAGGTGGACGATTTGCATGGAACATACCATATGCTCAGAAATCTATTTGGATGCACCAGATGGAACTCCTAGATGACATGTGTCATATGGAATCTCACTTTGGTCCGTTTAGAGACTATGTTAGTTTCGGTGCAAGATAGGTGCACGGTTTGCAACTAATGCACCATAGGATAAGAAACCATTTTGGACGCACCCGATGGTACTCCTATGTCGACGAAAGCTGGTCGGCAGTCTACCTTGGGGTATACCCACGGTAGTAGTTTATCGGTAGACGGTGCGCAAACTACGAACTCGATGGTGACGCAAGACACGGACAAGCTTTTTATCCAGGTTCGGCCGCCGAGTTGGCTTAATACCTACGTCCTGCGTCTGGTTGTATTGATTTGTGCTGAGAGAATACCATGATCTAGGGGGGTCCCTTGCCCCTCCTTATATAGTCTGGAGGGCAGGGTTACAGATCTAGAAACTAATCCTAGTCGGTTACAATTACCATAGATAATTCGATATCAATTCCTATTTTAACCGACTAGAATCCTGCTTGATCTCCACGTCTTGTTTCCTTGCACGAAACACGGGCTGTCGGATCAAGCCTTGAACTCGTCTCGTAGTGGGCCAAGCTTCCTAGCTGAAGTCTAGCCGTAAGGGTATAGGGGTTTATACCCCCACAGCTAGTCCCCGAGCGCCATGTATTGTGATGCAACACGCCGTCTTGAGCTTCTTCAATCAGCGAGGCTTGTCGTCTTTAATAAGCGGGAAAATCGCCCAAACAGTCGCAACGGTTCCTTGACCAACTCGAAGGACAGTTGATCAACGTTGACATCGAAGAAGCAGGTTGTTCGAAGAATGCATGGTGCTCTAAAAAAATTTCTTTCTTGGTGAAGTGTGCCCACTTTGCCTTTCTGAAAGGTAGAAGCATCAAAAAAGCAAGCAAATTCACCGCTAGGTGAAGTGTGCCCACTTAGTCCCCGAGCCTGGTAGTAGGTGGCGTAGGCACGTGGTGCCAGGGTCAAAAGAAAATTCCCCAAAGTAGTTTTGAGACTGAGATGCATCGCTAGATGCATCGTACCGATGTAGTCCCCGAGCTTGCTGGAAGGCGAAGTATGAGCCTTGTAGCAAGGTCTGAAAAATTGAATTTACCAGTCCCCGAGCATGTCATGCTCGTCTGCAATCGAAGATGCCAATCGACCAGTCCCCAGGCACTTAATGTGCTGCGTGGAATTACATGTTACTATACTTGTATGATCAGTCCCCGAGCATCGAGTGCTCAATGGTCGGTGCGTGCCTTAAAGTTTTGAGCTGATAGACTGAGCGACCAGTCCCCGAGCGTCGAGTACTCGGTGGTCGGTGCAGTCCTTGAAGTTCCGAGCTGATAGACTGAGCGACCAGTCCCCGAGCGTCGAGTGCTCGGTGGTCGGTGCAGTCCTTGAAGTTCCAAGCTGATAGACTGGGCGACCAGTCCCCGAGCGTCGAGTGCTCGGTGGTCGGTGCAGTCCTTGAAGTTCCAAGCTGATAGACTGGGCGACCAGTCCCCGAGCGTCGAGTGCTCGGTGGTCGGTGCAGTCCCCGGATTGCTGACTCACTGGCGTATGTGTCTTCTTACTTTTGAAAAAATCTTTCCCATTAAAGTTGACATGACGGGGTCTCCTGACGATATGTCAGACGGATGCATGAAAAGCCGCGCCTGACAACTGTACAACCGCTCTTTGCATGGTTTGAGAAAAGGAAACCATCAATTGGTACGAAAACTCCGCCGCATTAATTGCCTATAATCATTGTAAACCGAAACGCCGCGTCCGCCGCATGGCCTGCCCACTTCCCGAGAATACAGGAAGTGGGAGAGGTGGGGTCGCGGGTTTATAAGGGCCTAATAGGACCGCCTGTACCGCTTCTCCTGCCATTGCCGTCAAATCTTCCTCTCTCATCTTCTCCAATCTCCTGCACCTTCCTAGCTCCAGCTCACATTCGCACCTCTAATGGCGAAGAGCGATTCCAGGAAGAGGGCCGAACTGATGGCCAAGGAGTGGAAAAAGTCTCGCAGCACCACAAAGTCTCTTGGTGACCTCGTCGACATGGGGCTTCTGCACGGCGCAGAGCTCGGCGGCTGGAGGGCGCCGGAAGGGGAGAGCTACCCCGACCCTCGCGCCGGTGAGATCGTCGTTTTTGAAGATTTCATCAAGAGAGGCTTTGGTGTTCCTGTTCATCCCTTTCTACAAGGTCTTCTTTTGTACTATGAGATCGGGATTTGCAATCTGCACCCGAACTCAATTCTCCTTATTTCCACCTTCATCCATCTGTGCGAGGCCTATGTTGGCATAGAGCCGCACTTTGATCTTTTCCGGTACCTTTTCTGTCTGAGGAAGAAGGGAGCAGTTGGAGGCTCCAAGGTTGCAGGTGGAGTATACCTCAACCTTCGTGATGGGATGAAGAACCGCTACCTGCACTGCCCATGGAACACCTCCTTGACCGAATGGTACAGGAGGTGGTTCTACGTCAGGGAGGAACCGGGCAGCTCCACGTTCTGCGACGTGGGGTACGTTCCCGAGAAGAGGGCGAGCTGGAGCGACCGCCCAGAGTACGACGGTCAAGTGGCGGATCTGATGAAGCTGATCGACTGGTCGCGCCTGGATGGGCTTAGCGTGGTCGGCAACTTCATTTGCCGCCGGGTGATGCCCTGCCAGAAGAGGGTGCACTCAGCGTATGAGTATGCCGGAAGCGCAGACCCGACCAGGATGCGGTCGGAGATCCTGGAGAAGGCGGAGGTACAACAGCTGCTGAACGAGCTGTTTAACTTCGCGGATGGGGGCTTCACCCGTAGCAGTGATCAGGTGCAAGCCTTCAAGCTAGGACGACCAGCACCAAAGGTATGTAGCATACTCCGTTTGATCATTCGTATGTCGTCTGCAGTTGGCTCACCTCTGTTGCTTTTGCAGGTCGGTGATGTCGACCGGTGCGTAGTGTACGCATCACTGGCACCGGGGATGGAAGATCCTGTGGGAGAGGTCCCGTCAGAGGAAGACCGAGCCCGCCCCGTCCCGACCTCCGAGGAGAGGGTAGCGGGGAAAAGGCCATTGCCGGCGAATCCCTTGCCGACACCGGAGCTGCCGGCAGACCTACCGGCGGAGAGCAGCCAAGCGCCGAAGCGTCGTCGGCTCGTGCGGATCGTCGTCGACGACGACGACGACGAGGAGGCTGCGCCGTCGTTGGTCCGACGGCCTCGGGGCCGCCCAGACGCTGCGCCGGTCGCCACTGATCGAGTGGCCAGCGACGCGGCTGCCCCGCAAGTTGCCGAGGTGGGGGCACAGGCGCCGACCGGCCGGGCGAGGAGGAGGTTCACCGCGACCCATCGCCGGTCAGACCTGTAAGTGTTCAACTTACGTATTTTGGACTCCTCTCTCTTTTTTTTTTAACTTTTGTTCCTGTAGTGCGGCATCGGATGTCGACCCTGGCCAAACTGCTGGCCAGGGAACGGGCGAGCCTGCCCGCGGTTCTGGGGATGCGGCCCCCCAGACCACAGAGCAGCCGACAGCTGCAGTCGCGCCTGGGAGCACGGAGGGGCTCCCGAGCGCGGCGCCTACTACAACAAGCAGCCCGACCAGGGCTGGGGAGGCTCCCCCAACTGACTCCTCGGAGAAGGGAAAGTCTCCGACCGCTCCTCCTGCCGGGGGGAGTGAAGTCCCCCCGCCGTCCCGAGCAGGAGCCTCTCCGGCTGCGGGCTCCCCAGGTCTGGTCCAAGGGATGGTGGCGCCTGGGACCACCACCGGGGGTGACGCAGCCCAGGAGGAGGAAACCAGGGCGGCCTCCGACGACGAGGTAGAAGAGATCGAGGGTCGTCCCCGTGATGGCCGCCAACACGTGTATGTGTGGCGCCAACGCGGGGATCACTTTATCGGTCATGAGGAGCTCGCCGAGTCCGAAGAGGCCGCCAGGGTGGAGCGCGCGGCCAAGCGCCTTGTCGACGAAGTCAAGGTAAGCGGCGTTTTGAGCTGCCGCGCGTTCTTTTGCCTTGTCTTCTGCGCATTCTTATATGCTTGCTTTGTAGGACGTTATGAAAACGGCGAAGTACCGGAAACGGTGCTTTGACCAGATAGAAGGCGTCATGGCCGAGAACAAGGCCCTTGCCGCGGAGGTAGACCGGTTGCGGGCGGAGGTCGGAGAGAAGGTGGTCGAGATGAGCGCCGAAAAGGAGCGTCGTCTCGACCTCGCTCGTCGCCTGGCCGACCAGTACCGGCTGCAGGAAGGTTAGTCACACGCTCCGAGCAGTTTCGCATACTTGTATAGTTTGCTTTGCTGACCAGTTTAGGATTCACGCAGACTTGGAGGAGGAGGTGGCGAGCCTCCAGCAAGAGAAGGAGCAGCTCGGCCAACAGCTCGCCAGTGCACAGGAGTCCGGGCGGCGAGCGGAAGAGGAGTTGGGCCGAAAAGACCGGGAGTTAGCTGGTAATGGGTGCCGCCTTGTTGACTGCTGCCTGCCCTGTGCTTGTCTGGTATACCGAAAGTAACGCTTCATTTCGTTTGCAGTGCTCAAGGTGAACACCAAGAAGCACCTGGATGACCTGATCAAGGACCGGGACTCCTGGAAGGCCAACTGTTGCAAGATCTGGAAGGGAGTGTCCCCGGTCCTGGACCTGATCAGTCCCGAGCTCCCGGAGAGCCAGCCCCGCGCGCCGCAGTTGACCCCAGTCGAGAAGGCGCAACGGGCGTGGGACTGGCTCCAGCAGTTTGTGAAGGACGCCGGGGAGTTTGCCGGCGCGCACGTCCTCAGCATGGTGCGCGCCCACTACCCCCTGGTTGACTTGAGCAGGCTGGAGAAGGGGTACCCAAAGGAAGTCGGCCCACAGGAAGCGGACGAACTTCGGGGTAGTCTGCTGGATTTGTCGTCGACGGTGATCGGCGACATCAACCTGTGCGGAACGGCCACTCCTCCAGACCAGCCGAGCTCAGATAGGTCGGCCAGGGAGTTGTCGGGCGCGTCCGTTGCTGGAGATGGGCGGTCGACGCCTGCGGTCTCGACCAGCCAGGCGCCGGTGGCCCCGACCCCTTCGTCCAGGCAGCAAGGCCAGGCGGGTGATCAGCCCGAGCAGCTAGGCCAATAAAGTAGTCTGTAGGAATAGACTAGTATCTGCCCGTCAGGGTGTTTATTGTAAACTTTGTATGTAAAGTTTGTAATAAAGTTTTCTTTCTTGTCATGACTGTTGTTTTGAGCGCTGTAAGAATGTCTGAGTGACGTGTCACCGTATTTGTCTTGGTTGTCGCCAAGAGCATCCATTGCAGAAGTTTTGCCGGGTGCTGCGTACGACAAAGTGTAGGCGAGAAATATAGAATCTTATTATCAAAAACTATAAGATACTTACAAAAGAAAGTCATTAAAACTTTATGGATAGAATCGTCGCAGTTTGTCGATGTGCCAAGAGTTAGGCACTCGTGTTCCGTCTGGGTATGCCAATCTGTAGGACGTAGGTCGTGTGACCTCGGTCACCACGAAGGGTCCTTCCCAGGGAGTGGATAACTTGTGCATTCCCTCCTGGTTCGTTTTCCATCGAAGCACCAGATCGCCGACCACAAAGGAACGGTCCTTGACGTTCCTGTTGTAGTATCGCCTGACTGCCGCGAGATATTTTGTTGTTCGGAGGCATGAAACTAAACGATTTTCCTCCATGCAATTGACTTCGAGTTCTCTGGCGTTGTCGGCAGTCGCCTCGTCGTAGTGCTCGATTCTAGGAGATCCGAAGTGTATGTCGGCCGGCAGGACCGCCTCTGCACCGTATACCATGAAGTAGGGAGACACCCCTGTGTTTCGACTGGTCTGGGTTCGGAGGCCCTAGACTACTGCCGGCAATTCTCTCATCCATCGACCGGGTGCTCTGTCGTTTTCGGTGTACAGCCTCTTCTTTAGGGCATCAACGATCATTCCATTAGCACGTTCGACTTGACCGTTAGCACGTGGATGTGCTACTGACACATATTTTATGACTATGCCTCTGTCATCGCAGAAATCCCAAAAAGTGGTGCCAGTAAACTGAGTGCCCAGGTCGGTGATTATGCTGTTCGGGATGCCGAATCTGTGTATGATTTGATTGAGAAACTCCACGGCCTTCTCGGAGGTTGCCTTGACCAAGGGCATGTATTCGATCCACTTGGAGAACTTGTCGATTAGCACGAAGACAAACTTGAAATTGCCCGGGGCTGGTTTAAATGGTCCGATCATGTCAAGCCCCCAGCAAGCAAAGGGCCAAGACGACGGGATAGTCTGAATTTCATGGGCAGGTACGTGGGTCCTCTTAGCGAAAAACTGACATCCTTCGCAATGCCGAACCAGTTTTTCTGCGTCGCCGACCGCGGTTGGCCAATAAAAACCTGCTCGGAAAGCCTTTCCGACCAGCGTTCTAGATGCGGCGTGGTTGCCGCAGGATCCAGCGTGTATGTCTTCCAAGAGCTTGATACCATCATCTTGGGGTATGCACTTGAGCAGTACTTCGGAGCTTGCGTTTTTCCGCATGAGTTTTCCGTCGACCAGGATGTAGTTCTTTGATCGTCGGATGAGGCGCTCGTTCTCTGTTTTGTCCTGATAGCCTGTTCCGTCTGATATGTATTTGATGAACGGGGTGCGCCAGTCACGCCCACCGGTTGCCGGAGTGGCGTCATCTATGAGCATTGCCTCGGTGGGTTGCTTGTCGACCAGGGGAGGGCTTACGCTTGGCTCATGGATGTCCTGGACAAAAATACCCCGCGGGATCTGGGCCCGAGATGAGCCTAACTTTGACAACGCATCTGCTGCTTGGTTCTTGTCCCGGACCACGTGGATGTACTCTATGCCATAGAAGTTAGTTTCCCATTTGCGAATTTCTTTGCAGTAGAGATCCATCTTCTCGTGGGTTGCGTCCCACTCCTTGTTGAGCTGGTTGATGACCAAGGCAGAGTCGCCGTAGACATAGAGGCGCTTGACCCCCAGTTCAACGGCTAGTCGTATGCCGTGTAAGCATGCTTCGTATTCGGCGACGTTGTTTGACGCCGGGAAAAGGATCCTAAGGACGTAGCGGAGTTTGTCCTTGTTGGGTGATACGAACAGTATCCCAGCGCCTGCACCGTTGATGTTCAAGGACCCATCGAAGAACATAGACCAGTGGTCTGAGACATCGGGAACGGAAGGTTCGTTGAGATCCGTCCATTCGGCAATGAAATCGACCAGGGCTTGGGACTTGACAGTGGTGCGACTCTGGAACTCCAGGGAAAATGGACATAATTCCATTGCCCATTTCACGATTCTGCCATTGGCGTCTTTATTGCGCAGGATGTCACCGAGAGGAAAGCTGGTTGTCACCAGGACTCGATGGCCGTCGAAGTATTGCTTCAGTTTTCTTGACGTTATCAGGATGGCGTATATAAGCTTCTGTATTTGTGGGTACCTGGCCTTGGATTCGTTTAAAACTTCGCTTATGAAGTAAACGGGTCTCTGGACCTTGAAGACGTGACCTGGTTCATCTCGCTCGACCACTATTGCCGTGGAAACAACCCTGTCGGTTGCAGCAATGTAAAGGAGCAGGTCTTCATTAGGCTGAGGCGATGTGAGGACAGGCGGTGAAGTGAGGAAGGTCTTAAGCTGAGTGAACGCAGCGTTGGCTTCTTCGGTCCAGGAGAATTTTTCTGACGCTTTCAATAGTTTGAAGAAAGGGAGGCCTTTTTCTCCCAGCCTTGAGATGAAACGACTGAGGGCGGCCATGCATCCGGTTAGTTTCTGAATGTCCTTGACGTTCTTCGGTGGTCGCATGTCGAGTACGGCTTTGACTTTTGAAGGGTTTGGTCGTATGCCGTCGCGACTGACGACGTTGCCGAGCAGTAGACCGGAAGGAACGCCGAAAATGCATTTCTTGGGGTTGAGCTTCCACTTGTACCTATTGAGTGCCTTGAAGGTTCGGTCTAAGTTGTCGATCAGGGTGCTCGCGTCCCTTGTTTTTACGACCACGTCGTCCACGTAGGCCTCGACGAGGTCGTCGCGAATCTCGTCGTGGAGGCATTGCTGGATGGCCCTTTGATAAGTGGCCCCGGCGTTTTTAAGTCCGAAAGACATGGTAGTGTAACAGTATGCGCCGAAGGGTGTGATGAAGGATGTTTTGATCTGATCTTCTTCCTTTAACGAGATCTGGTGATAACCAGAGTAGCAATCTAGAAAGGAGAGGAGTTCGCATCCGGCCGTTGAGTCGACCACCTCGTCGATGCGAGGAAGACCAAAAGGATCTTTAGGACAGTGCTTATTGAGATCGGTGTAATCAACGCACATTCTCCATTCATTATTCTTTTTGCGTACAAGAACCGGATTGGCGAGCCAATCGGGATGATACACCTCTTTTATGAATCCGGCTGCTAGAAGCCGTGTTATCTCTGTCCTAATAGCCTCCTTTTTGTCACGAGCGAACCGTCGCAGTTTTTGCTTGATTGGTCTTGCGGTCTTCGAGACGTTTAAGGAGTGCTCGATCAGGTTTCGTGGGACACCGGGCATGTCTGCGGGTTTCCATGCGAAAACGCTCACGTTGTCCCTTAGAAACCTGACGAGCGCGTCTTCCTATTTTGGATCCAGGTTAGCCCCGATGAGGGCTGTCTTCTCGGGGTTACCTTCAACCAGCTGCACTTCTTTGTACTCCTTGGATTTCGAATTCTTTCTGGCTGTCTCTTGTTCGGGTAATCGGAGCTGGTCGGGGGGCAGCTGTGCGGCTTGGGTTGCTGTTTCCGCCATGCGGATTGAGAGGTCAATTGCCTCGGTGATCTTGAAGCTTTCTTCTTCGCAGGTGTACGCGGTATAGACGTTGCCTCTGACGGTCAGGACGCCCTTCTCCGTGGGCATCTTAAGCACCAGGTATGAGTAGTGCGGGACTGCCATGAACTTTGTCAGTGATGGGCGGCCCAGTATGGCGTGGTAGGTCCCGTCGAAGTCCGCGACTACGAAGTTGATGAACTCCGTCCGGAAGTGATCGGGTGTGCCGAATTGGACAGGCAATGTTATCTGTCCGAGGGGCACCGAACTTTGACCTGGCAAAACCCCCCAGAATTGGGCGTCGTAAGGTTTTAGTTGCGCCAGTGATATCTTGAGGGCGGGCAGGCTGTTGCGGAAGAGGATGTCGATGGAGCTTCCCCCGTCCACGAGCACGCGCTCGAATCTGATGCTATTGATGCAGGGATCAAGAATCAGTGGGAAACGACCCGGCTCTGGGATAGCGGCCCACTGGTCCTTCCTGCTGAACGCGATCTCCCTGTGGGACCAGGCGGGAAATTTCGGATCTGCGATCAGCCCGTCCGTGCTGTCTATGTTGAGGCAGGCTCTCTTTAACAGTTTTCTTTCTCGCTTGGACTCAGTGGAGACCTTGCCCCCGAAAATGGAGTGAACCACGTCGGTAGGGCTGACATATTGGTGTCGGGGGTCCCTGTCTTGGTCCTCATCCTCATCTTCGTGGTCGTGCCCGTCGCGTTTGCTACTTTTCTTGGCGGTGTCTTCTTGGGCGGCCCGCCGTGTATAGATACTTTTGAGGACGCGGCACTCTTCCATGGTATGGTTAGACTTCGGGTGTAGCTGGCACGGTCCCTTCAACGTTTTGTTGTAGTCGTCTTGGTAGTCCCGTCGTCCATTGGGACGTTTGACCGTGTTTACTTCGTGGTCGTATTCGCGAGGGCGCTTTCCTCTGAAGTCGTCGCGGCTGTCGCGCCGCCGATCCCAACCCTCTCGGTGATCGCGGTTGTCGGAGCGGCGATGATTTCTATTGTCGTAGCGACCACGACCGTCGTCTCGCCGGGAGGGCTGGTCGGTGCCTCTCGCATCGTCTCGGATTAGTTTTTCTGCGTCATCAGCATCGGCGTAATTTTTAGCCGTGGCGAGGAGCTCTGCTACCGTTGATGGGCGCTTACGCAATAGCTTGTTCCTCAGCGCTTCATGGAAACGCAAACCCTTGATAAAGGCTGATATGGCCTCGTCATGAGAAATCTTCGGGATTTTGAGACGCATATCCGAGAATCGCCGGATGTAATCGCGCAGAGGTTCATTCTTCCTGTCTCTTATCCTTTCAAGGTCATACTTGTTTCCGGGCTGCTCGCATGTGGCGATGAAGTTGTCGATGAAAGCCTGACGTAGCTCTTCCCAAGAGTCGAAGGAGTCCTCGGGCAAGCCGAGAAGCCACTGATGACCAGCCTGGTCGAGGACTACGGGGAAGTAATTAGCCATGACGTGCTCATCTCCTGCCGCTGATCGGACGGCGATTTCATAGAGAGTGATCCAGTTCTCTGGATTTTCCTTGCCATCGTATTTTTTAAGTTTTTCGAGCTTGAAATTGCGGGGCCACACGACTTGGCGGAGGTGTGAAGAGAACTGCCTTAGGCCCGGAGGACCGTGGGTCGCGTCGTACTCGATGCGGCGCAGGTTTTCGTGGACTGCTCTTTCTGCGGCGCGCCTGTTGATGCGGTCCCGGGCATCTTTGGGAGGGATGTTGTGGCGGAGATCCCTGTGTTGATCTTCTTCTTCTTGGCCGCGTACGCGGTCCTGCTGTCGGCGGCCATCGGTGTCCCGACCACCATCATCGCGCCGTGAGTCCCCTCGACGGTTGTCGGGGGAGCGGCTGCGGCGACGCCTGCTGGGTGAGGCCCGGCTACGATGAGTCTGGTCGGAGGCGGCTTCCGTATAAGAGGCGTCCTGGACTCTCTTGAGCAGAGTGGCTGTCTGTCCCATTGCGGCGATCAGGTGTGCTCGGATACTGGTCCGGACTCCCTGGCATTCGGGGGTGTCAGGAAGCCGGTCCAGATTGGCCATGGCGACAGCCACGTTGGCGCTTGGCGTTTTGTAGACCGGCTTGTCCCCGACCATGTCGAAGGCATCGTTGAGGTTGCCTGGCGGCGTCTGCTGTTGCTCGTCTGCACGCCGTCGGGCGCGCTCGGCGTTACGCTGTTCGCGGAGTTGCCTCTGGTCGTCTGTTTCTCCGTCAACGGCTGGTTCGTCGGCGCTGACATTGAATACAATATCCCCTCGCCGGGGGGGGAATATCGGGAATCGGTCGAAACCCGGAGGGTGTGAAGGAAAATCCAGGTCATAGTCCTCGTCTTCGGTGTTCACAACCTCGGTGGGGACGGAGCCGGTGCTTGAGTTGGTGCTGGAAACCTGGCCGTCCCGTAGCTCTCGGATGGTCACCATGTTGACATGGTGACGATTGTTCCTTGTCGGCGACCGGCCCGCTTTGCTGAAAACGGATTGGACATGCTGTGAATAAACAGAGGCCGAGTTGTTCAGGCCGCAAGGATAGTCATCCTTTTTGAGCTCGACGGATCGTCCTGAGGGGGTTGAGGTTATCGTCAGGGATGTTCCCAGCCGTTCGTGTGTGGTGACACGAGTTGGCCGGCGGAATTTCAAAGAATCCGCCCGAGCGGCTTGGTCGGGCCGGCGCAGAACTCCATCTATTAGTTGGGAGACTTCGAATAGCTTGGAGTCAGCGCGATCGAGCGCTTGGAGGAGGTCCGAGCAGTCGATCTCCCTTCCCTTGTAGAGCGGGAACGGTGGTCGGGAGCTTGGTGTCGTCACGCGCGTGGTCGGAGACGACGTGATCTCAGATTGGATCTGGATCTCTTTCGGAACCGTGGTCGCGAAACCGCCGCTGCGCGTCGTCCACGTGATTTGGCCGACGGTGAACGTGAGGCCTTCGGGCACGGTCGCGGAAGCTGGGATCGTGACCATCTTGTTCGCCGGAAAAGTTGCACGCACACCCCCTACCTGGCGCGCCACTGTCGACGAAAGCTGGTCGGCAGTCTACCTTGGGGTATACCCACGGTAGTAGTTTATCGGTAGACGGTGCGCAAACTACGAACTCGATGGTGACGCAAGACGCGGACAAGCTTTTTATCCAGGTTCGGCCGCCGAGTTGGCGTAATACCTACGTCCTGCGTCTGGTTGTATTGATTTGTGCTGAGAGAATACCATGATCTAGGGGGGTCCCTTGCCCCTCCTTATATAGTCTGGAGGGCAGGGTTACAGATCTAGAAACTAATCCTAGTCGGTTACAATTACCATAGATAATTCGATATCAATTCCTATTTTAACCGACTAGAATCCTGCTTGATCTCCACGTCTTGTTTCCTTGCACGAAACACGGGCTGTCGGATCAAGCCTTGAACTCGTCTCGTAGTGGGCCAAGCTTCCTAGCTGAAGTCTAGCCGTAAGGGTATAGGGGTTTATACCCCCACATCCTAGGTCAAGGGGCTCAAGTGAAAGCTCGGTTTGGTCTGTTTGGAGATAGTGCTAATCTTGATGTAAGATAGATGCACGGTTTGGATGGAACATACGATATGCTCAGAAATCAATTAGGACACAACTGATATAACTCCTTGATGATGTGTGTCATATGGAATTTTGCTTCGATTCGTTTAGAGAGAGTGTTAGCTTTAGTATAAGATATGTGGATGGTTTACTCCTAATGCACTATAGGCTAAGAAACCATTTTAGACACACCCGACTGTACCCGTAGTTGAAGAGGCTCAATTGGAGGCTCGATTTGGTCTGTTCGGATATAGTGCTAATCTTGATGCAAGATAGTTGCATAGTTTGCATGGAACGTACCATATGTTAAGAAATCAATTTGGACACACCCAAAGGAACTCCTAGATGACGTGTGTCATATGGAATCTCGCTTCGGTCTGTTTGGAGACAATGTTAGTTTTGGTGTAAGATAGGTGCATAGTTTGTGCCTAATGCACCATAGTCTAAGAAACCATTTTTGATGCAACTGTTTGTACTCCTAGATGAAGAGGCTCCAGTGGAAGCTCGGTTCGGTCTGTTTGGAGATAGTGCTAATCTTGATGCAATATAGGTGCACAGTTTGCATGGAACGTACCATAAGCTTGGAAATCAATTTGTATGCACCCGATGGAACTCCTTGATGACCTGTGTCATATGAAATTTCGCTTTGGTCTGTTTAGAAACAATGTTAGTTTCGGTGCAAGATATGTGCATGGTTTGCGCCTAATGCACCATAGTCTAAGAAACCATTTTGGAAGCACCTGTTGGTACTTTGGTGAAGTGGCTCAAGTGGAAGCTCGGTTTGAACTGTTTGGAGATAGTGCTAATCTTGATGCAACATAGGTGCATGATTTGCAAGGAACGTACCATATGCTTAGAATTCAATTTGGACGCACCCAATGGAACTCCTAGATGACGTGTGTCATATGGAATCTTGCTTCGGTCCGTTTGTAGACATTGTAAGTTTTAGTGCAAGATAGGTGCACAGATTGCGCCTAATGCACCATAGTCTAAGAAACCATTTTGGACGCACTATTTGGTACTCCTTGGTGAAGAGGCTCAAGTGGAAGCTTGGTTCGGTCAGTTTGGAGATAGTGCTAATCCTTATGCAAGGTAGGTGCATGGTTTGCATGGAACATACCATATGCTTGGAAATCAATTTGGATGCACCCGATGGAACTCCTTGATGATGTGTGTCATATGGAATCTCGCTTTGGTCCATTTGGAGACATTGTTAGTTTCGGTGCAAGATAGGTGCACAGTTTGCACCTAATGCACCATAGTCTTAGAAACCATTTTGGATGCACTTGTTGGTACTCCTAGGTGAAGGGGCTCAAGTGGATGCTCGGTTCGGTCAGTTTGGAGATAGTGCTAATCTTGATGCAAGCTAGGTGCACGGTTTGAAAGGAACATACCAAATGCTTGGAAATCAATCTGGACGCACATGATGGAACTCCTAGATGACGTGTGTCATATGAAATCTTGCTTTGTTCTGTTTGGAGAGTTTGTTAGTTTCGGTGCAAGATAGGTGCAAGGTTTGCACATAATGCAACATAGGCTATGAAACTATTTTGGACGCACCCAATGGTACTCCTAGGTAAAAGGCTCAAGTGAAATCTTGGTTTAGTCTATTTGGAGATAGTGCTAATCTTGATGCAAGATAGATGTACGGTCTGCATGGAACGTACCATATGCTTAGAAATTAATTTGGACACACCCGATAGAACTCCTTGTTGACGTGTGTCATGGAATCTCGCTTTGGTGTGCTTAGAGACAGTATTAGTTTCGGTGCAAGATATGTGCACGGTTTGTGCCTAATGCACCTAAGTCTAAGAAACCATTTTGGAAGCACCTATTGGTACTCCTAGGTGAAGAGGCTCAAGTGGAGGCTCGGTTCGGTCTGTTTAGAGATAGTGCTAATCTTGATGCAAGATAGGTGCATGATTTGCATGGAACATACCATATGCTCAGGAATCAATTTGGACGCACAAAATGGAACTCCTAGATGACATGTGTCATATGGAATCTCACTTCGGTCCTTTAGAGACAGTGTTAGTTTTGGTGCAAGATAGGTGCACGGTTTGCACCTAATGCACCATAGGATAAGAAACCATTTTTGGACGCACCCGATGGTACTCCTAGGTCAATGGGCTCAAGTGAAAGCTCGGTTTGGTCTATTTGGAGATAGTGCTAATCTTGATGCAAGATAGATGCACGGTTTGCATGGAACATACGATATGCTAAGAAATCAATTAGGACACACCTGATATAACTCCATGATGATGTGTGTCATATGGAATCTTGCTTCGGTTCGTTTAGAGATAGTGTTAGTTTGGTAGAAGATATGTGCACGGTTGGTACACCTAGGTGAAGGGGCTCAAGTGGATGCTCAGTTCGGTCTGTTTGGAGATAGTGCTAATCTTGATGCAAGATAGGTGCACGGTTTGCATGGAACATACCAAATGCTTGGAAATCAATCTGGACGCACATGATGGAACTCCTAGATGACGTGTGTCGTATGAAATCTTGCTTTGGTCTGTTTGGAGACTGTTAGTTTCAGTGCAAGATAGGTGCAAGGTTTGCACATAATGCAGCATAGGCAATGAAACCATTTTGGACGCACCTGTTTCTACTCCTAGGTCAAGGGGCTCAAGTGGAAGCTCGGTTCAGTCTGTTTGGAGATAGTGCTAATCTTGATGCAAGATAGATGCACGGTTTGCATGGAACATACGATATGTTCAGAAATCAATTAGGACGCACCTGATATAACTCCTTGATGATGTGTGTCATATGGAATCTTGCTTTGGTTCGTTTAGAGATAGTGTTAGTTTTGGTAGAAGATATGTGCACGGTTTACGCCTACTGCACCAAAGGCTAAGAAACCATTTTAGACGCACCTGATGGTACTCGTAGTAGGAGAGGCTCAAGTGGAGGCTCGATTTGGTCTATTCGGATATAGTGCTAATCTTGATGCAAGATAGTTGCACAGTTTGCATGGAACATACTATATGTTAAGAAATCAATTTGGACGCACCCAATGGAACTCCTAGATGACGTGTGTCATATGGAATGTCGCTTCGGTCTGTTGGAGACAATGTTAGTTTCGGTGCAAGATAGGCGCATAGTTTGTGCCTAATGAACCATAGTCTAAGAAAACATTTTTGACGCACCTGTTTGTACTCCTAGATGAAGAGGCTCAAGTGGAAGCTCATTTCGGTCTGTTTGGAGATAGTGCTAATCTTGATGCAAGAAAGGTCCTCGGTTTGCATGGAACATACCATATGCTTGGAAATCATTTTGGATGCACCCGATGGAACTCCTTGATGACGTGTGTCATTTGGAATCTCGCTTTGGTATGTTTAGAAATAGTGTTAGTTCCGGTGCAAGATATGTGCATGGTTTGCGCCTAATGCACCAAGGTCTAAGAAACCATTTTCGAAGCACCTGTTGGTACTCCTAGGTGAATAGGCTCAAGTGGAGACTCGGTTCGGTCTCTTTAGAGATAGTGCTAATCTTGATGCACGATAGGTGTACGATTTGCATGGAACATACCATATGCTCAGAAATCAATTTGGACGCACCAGATGGAACTCCTAGATGACATATGTCGTATGGAATCTCCCTTCAGTCCGTTTAGAGACAGTGTTAGTTTCAGTGCAAGATAGGTGCACGGTTTGCACCTAATGCACCATAGGATAAGAGAACATTTTCGATGCATCCGATGGTGCTCCTACATCAAGGGGCTCAAGTGAAAGCTCGATTTAGTCTCCTTGGAGATAGTGCTAATCTTGATGCATGATAGATGCACGGTTTGCATGGAACATACGATATGCTTAGAAATCAATTTGGACGCACCTGATATAACTCCTTGATGATGTGTGTCATATGGAATCTTGCTTCGATTCATTTAGAGACAGTGTTAGTTTTGGTAGAAGATATGTGCACGATTTACGCCTAATGCACCATATGCTAAGAAACCATTTTAGACGCACCCGATGGTACTCGTAGTTGAAGAGGCTCAAGTGGAGGCTCGATTTGGTCTATTCGCATATAGTGCTATTCTTGGTGCAAGATAGTTGCACAGTTTGCATGGAACGTACCATATGTTAAGAAATAAATTTGGACGCACCCAATGGAACTCCTAGATGACGTGTGTCATATGAAATCTTGCTTCGGTCTGTTTGGAGACAATGTTAGTTTCGGTGCAAGATAGGTGCATAGTTTGTGCCTAATGCACCATAGTCTAAGAAACCATTATTGACGCACCTGTTTGTACTCCTAGATGAAGAGGCTCAAGTAGAAGCTCGGTTTGATCTGTTTGGAGATAGTGTTAATCTTGATGCAAGATAGGTGCATGATTTGCATGGAATATATCATATGATTAGAAATTAATTTGGACGCACCCAATGGAACTCCTAGATGACGTGTGTCATATCGAATCTCACTTCGGTCCATTTGGAGACATTGTTAGTTTCGATGCAAGATAGGTGCACAGTTGAAAGGTCCTAATATGGCTAGAGGGGGGGGGTGAATAGCCTATTTAAAAAATTCTACAAACCCACTAGAGCAAGAGGTTAGTAAATAACAAAGCGAAGCTTTTTGCTCTAGCTCTAATGGGGTGTTTGCAAGCCACCTATCCAACAATTCTATTTGATATAATCACTAGGCACACAAGAGCTATGTTACTACTTACACTAGAAAGCTACCTAAAGTTTCTATACAAGTAAGTATATCCAACAAGTTCAAACTTTGCACCTTTGGGATACCACAAACCAACATTTTGTGTATGCTTCAAGTACCTCAATATTCTCTTTGTTGCTTTCAAATGACTTTCTCTTGGTGAGGCTTGGAATCTTGCACACATGCATACACTAAACATGACATCCGGTCTTGATGCGGTCACATAAAGTAGGCTTCCAATCATAGATCGATATAACTTTTGATCCACCATATTTCCACTTGTATCACTATCTAGGCTTCCATTTGTTCCCATTGGAGTGCTAATTGATTTTGCATCATCCATACCAAACTTCTTGAGCATGTCTTTTATGTACTTGCCTTGACTCACAAATGTGCCATTCTTCATTTGCTTGATTTGAAGACCAAGGAAGTAGCTAAGCTCTCCAATCATTGACATCTCAAACTCATTAGCCATCATGTTGCCAAACTCCTCACAAAATTCTTGGTTGGTTGATCCAAATATGATATCATCAACATATATTTGCAACACAAACAAGTCCTTGCCAATCTTCTTGGTGAAGAGAGTGGTGTCAACCTTGCCCATCTTGAAACCTTTAGAGAGTAAGAAATCTCTCAATCTCTCATACCATGCTCTAGGTGCTTGCTTCAAACCATACAATGCCTTTCTTAGCTTGTAAACATGGTTGGGTTTCTTGTCATCTTCAAAACCGGGAGGTTGCTCAACATAAACTTCTTCATTGATATATCCATTGAGAAATGCACTTTTCACATCCATTTGATATAGCTTGATGTTATGAGCACAAGCATAGGCCAACAAGATCCTAATTGCCTCCAATCTTGCAACCGGGGCATATGTTTCACCAAAGTCAAGACCTTCAACTTGAGTATAGCCTTGTGCTACCAATCTTGCTTTGTTCCTTACAACTATCCCATCTTGATCTTGTTTGTTGCGAAAGACCCATCTAGTACCAATGACATTATGATCACTAGGCCTCTCAACTAATTCCCATACTTGATTTCTCTTGAAGTTGTTAAGCTCTTCATGCATAGCATTAACCCAATCAACATCTCTCAATGCTTCATCAATCTTCTTTGGCTCAATGTGAGATACAAAGGAGAAATGCTCGCAAAATGATGCTAATCTTGATCTAGTTTGCACTCCTCTTTGAATATCACCAATGATATGATCCAATGGATGATTTCTTGCAATGTTTGTTGGTTGGAGTATTTGCACTTGATTGCTTGCACTTGGTTGATCATGAGATGATGTACTAGCTTGTTGATCTTGCACTTGAGTATCACTTGTACTAGCTTGATTTTGATCATGAGAACCACTAGCTTGCACATTAGAGGTAGGAAGCACTTGATCTTTGTCATCTTCAACATCAATCACCTCTCTAGGCCTTAAATCACCAATGTCCATATTCTTCATTGCATCGGCCAATTGAGTGCCTCTCACATCATCTAGATTTTCTTCTTCCTCTTGAGAGCCATTGGTTTCATCAAATTCAACATCATGCACTTCTTCAAGAGTACCACTAGCCAAATTCCACACTCTATAAGCTTTGCTAGTAGTAGAGTAACCAAGCAAGAATCCTTCATCACATTTCTTTTCAAATTTACTCAATCTAGTGCCTTTCCTCAATATGTAGCATTTGCAACCAAAAACCCGAAAGTATGCAATGTTGGGCTTTCTTCCATTCAAGAGCTCATATGGTGTCTTCTCCATCATTGGGTGACAATAGAGTCGGTTGCTATAGTAGCAAGCCGTGTTGATTGCTTCGGCCCAAAAAGAATGACTCACATTGTATTCACTCAACATTGATCTTGCCATGTCAATCAAGGTTCTATTCTTCCTCTCAACAAGACCATTTGATTGTGGAGTGTACTTGGCCGAGAATTGATGCCTAATGCCAAATTCATCACAAAGCTCATCAACTCTAGTATTCTTGAATTCACTTCCATTGTCACTTCTCACTTTCTTGATGGTTGTTTCAAACTCATTGTGTACTCTCTTGACAAATGATTTGAAGGTTGCAAAAGCATCACTTTTGTCACTAAGAAAGAATACCCATGTATATCTTGTGAAATCATCCACTATCACAAATCCATATTTATTTCCACCAATGCTTGTGTATGTGGTTGGTCCAAATAAGTCCATGTGCAACAACTCAAATGCCTTGCATGTGCTCATGATGCTCTTCTTTGGATGAGTGTTGCCAACTTGCTTTCCGGCTTGACATGCACTACAAAGCTTGTCTTTCTCAAATGTGACATCTTTCAAGCCTCTAACAAGATCATGCTTAACTAACTTGTTCAATTGTTTCATACCAACATGACCAAGCCTTCTATGCCATAACCAACCCATGCTAGATTTAGTGAGCAAGCATGTTGACAATTGAGCTTCACTTGCATTGAAATCAACCAAGTATAGATTCTCATATCTAAAGCCTTTGAATATCAAGTTTGAGCCATCTACACTTATGATCTCTACATCATCAACTCCAAATATGCATTTGAAACCAAGATCACAAAGTTGAGCTACGGATAGCAAATTGAAGTTCAAGCTCTCTACTAGTAGCACATTGGAAATGCTCAAGTCATTGGATATAGCAATTTTACCAAGCCCTTTGACCTTGCCTTTGCCATTGTCACCAAATGTGATACTATCAACACCATGATCATCATTTGGATTGATTGAATTGAACATTCTTGAATCACCGGTCATGTGTTGTGTGCACCCACTATCAAGCACCCAATGCCTTCCTCCGGCTTTATAGTTTACCTACAAAACAAATCAATGTTTCTTAGGTACCCATACTTGTTTGGGTCCTTGGAGGTTAGTGACTAAGCTCTTTGGTACCCAAATGGCCTTCTTCTTTGGACCCACAATTGGTGTACCAATAAACTTAGCATGCACACCCTTCTCACCCTTGGTAAGCACATAACAAGAATCAACAGGAATGTAAGACACATTAGCATTTTTCTTGTTCTTGTTAATTTTGTTGCAATTATGCTCTAGGTGCCCAACTAGCTTGCATTTGTTGCAATACCGACCATTGCTCTTCACAAAGCTAGGCTTGTGAGTTGCAAAGGCTTTCTTGCCCTTCTTGGGGGTATAGCCTAATCCCTCTTTGTTGAGAGAAAACCTTTGGCTACCCAAGCACTTTAGCAAGCGGGCCTCACCACCATAGGCTTTGCCTAGGGCGTGAGTGAGCTCATCCACCTCTCTCTTGAGAGTCTCATTCTCAACCTTTAGTGAGGTATCACAAGTGACACTAACACTAGAAGTAGAGGTAGAGTTGATGGTGGTGGATGAAGGCCTACATGAAGAGTTAGTGGCAACAACAATAGGTGGGTTGGGTGATTCTTTAATTAAGTCACATGTTGTGCCCACATCACATGATACAACAACCTTTTCCTTGTTCTCTTCTAACAACAAGGAGTGAGCTTTCTCAAGCTTGGTGTGAGCCTTGCCAAGCTTCTCATGGGCTTCCACTAGCCTCTCATGATTAGCATTGAGTTCATCAAAGGATTGCTCAAGAGCTTTTAACTTCTTGGCCAATTCTTTGCACTTCTTGTTTTTAGATTGAATGAGAGAATCGGCTTGTTCTAACATGTCCATGAGTTGTTCATTAGTGAATTCATTTTCATCATCACTATCACTATCATGTTCATGTTCACTTTCACTTTCACTCTCATCATATTGTACCTTGTGGCCCTTGGCCATGAAGCATGAAGGAGTGTCGAAGAGTGATGGCTTGTTGTTGATAGCAATGCTAGCAAGTGCCTTCTTCTTGGATGCTTTGTCATCATCACTTGAATCATCATCCGAAGAGGCATCACTATCCCATGTCACAACATAGGATCCACCCTTCTTCTTCTTTTTGAAGACCATCTTCTTCTCCTTCTTTTCTTTCTTTTCCTTCTTGTTCTTCTTGTCATGCTCATCATTGTCACTATTGTAAGGACAATCCGCCACAATATGATCGGGGCTCTTGCACTTGTAGCATAGCCTCACATGCTCCTTGTTCTTGAAGTTATCTCTTCTCTTTCTTGTGTGATAGCCCTTCTTCTTCATCATCTTGCCAAACTTGCGGACGAAGAGTGCTAGTGCTTCATCATCACTATCATCATTAGAGCACTCCTCATCACTTGATTCTTCCTTCTTGGCCTTGCCCTTGTTCTTGCTCTTGGATGAAGAACTAGCTTTGAATGCTACACTCTTCTTCTTCTTGTCATCATCATCCTTCTTTATGACCTCATCATCATCATTATCGTTATATTGATCTTCGGTCATGACATCTCCAAGTACCTCATTGGGAGATACACCGGTCAATCCACCTCTAAAGATGATTGTTCTCAATGTCTTGAACCTCTTGGGCAAGCACATTAAGAACTTGTGAATGAAGTCCTCATCCTTTACTTTCTCACCAAGGCCCTTGAGATCATTGATGATGACTTGGAGCCTATAGAACATCTCCGGTATAGACTCATCATCCTTCATCTTGAAGTTTGAAAGCTTGTCCTTGAGCATGTACAACTTGGCACTTTTTACCGTTGTAGTTCCCTCATATGTTTCTTCAAGTCTTGTCCATACTTCACTAGCCTTCTCAAGATCTTTGACTTGTTCAAATACTTTTGAATCAATGCCATTGTATATTGTGTTGAGAGCCATAGTATTGCATTGCTTGTTTGCTCTCTCATTGTCGGTCGGGTTAGCGGGGTCAAGGATCACAAAATCATTCTCCGTGACTTCCCACACTCTATCATTGATTGATCCAAGGTACATCTTCATTTTTCTCTTCCAATAGTCAAAAGAGCTTGTGCCATCAAAGAACGGTGGTTTGCCCCCAACATGGTTGAACACTATTTGAGCCATAATTTGAGCACCGAGGTTGTTAAGCCTTCACAAACGGTGACCACGGCTCCGATACCACTTGAAAGGTCCTAATATGGCTAGAGGGGGGGTGTGAATAGCCTATTTAAAAAATTCTACAAACCCACTAGAGCAAGAGGTTAGTAAATAACAAAGCGAAGCTTTTTGCTCTAGCTCTAATGGGGTGTTTGCAAGCCACCTATCCAACAATTCTATTTGATATAATCACTAGGCACACAAGAGCTATGTTACTACTTACACTAGAAAGCTACCTAAAGTTTCTATACAAGTAAGTAAGCTACTCTAGTTTGCGGGAATGTAAAAGAGATGGTTTGAACTTTATACCGCCGCGTAGGAGGGGATGAACCAATCAATAATATGAAGTCCAATCACCGGGAGAAATCCAATGAACAATCACAATGAAGACACACAATTTTTCTCCCGAGGTTCACGTGCTTGCCGGCACGCTACGTCCCCGTTGTGTCGACCAACACTTGGTGGTTCGGTGGCTAAGAGGTGTAGCACGAACCTCGTCCTTACTAGGACACCACAAGAACCTACCCACAAGTGAGGTAACTCAATGACACGAGCAATCCACTAGAGTTACCTTTCGGCTCTCCGCCGGGGAAGGTACAAGACCCCTCACAATCACCGGGAGATGGCCACGAACAATCACCAACTCGTGCCAATCCTCCTCCGCTGCTCCAAGCCGTCTAGGTGGCGGCAACCACCAAGAGTAACAAGAAAACCGCAGCCAAATCGATCCCCAAGTGCCACTAGATGCAATCACTCAAGCAAATGCACTTGGAATCACTCCCAATCTCACAAAGATGTTTAATCTATGAAGGAGATGAGTGGGAGGTGTTTGCTTAGGCTCACAAGGATGTTATGTATGCTAGAATGCCAAGAGAGTGTGCCCCAAGCCAGCCAAACACGTATTTATAGCCCCTCAAACAAATAGAGCCGTTGGCTCTTTTACTGGGTGAAATACGGGGTCACCGGACGCTCTTAAAGGGGCACCGGACGCTCAACACCAGCGTCCGGTGCTCCAACATCAGCCACGTGTCACGCTCGTGTCAGAATCTAACGGTCACCTGCAGTGCACCGGACGCTGAGCAAGTGAGCACCGGACGGTCCGGTGCACACCGGACTCATGCGCAGAGAGCTCCGCAAACTTGCATGTTCACCGGACGCGAGCCACCGGACGCACCCTGAGCGTCCGGTGCTCACCGGACCCATGCGCAGAGAGGGTCGCAAAACGCCCGCACACCGGACGCTAACCACCGGACGCTCAAGCCAGCGTCCGGTGCCTATCGTCCGGTGCCTAACCCTAACCGAGTCAGGCAGCCTGCACACCGGACGCTCAGACACAGCGTCCGGTGCCTCTGAGCCAGCGTCCGGTGAGTGTTTTCTCAGCGAGAAACACTCCCGCGACTTCTCCAAATTTCCCACCGGCGCAATAGAAAGTATGCACTTCATTTTCTCAAAAGCGCCGAATCCCGCCTCGCAAGCTTGGCGGGAGGGAGAGAGGAACCCATCCTCTCTCTAACCTTCAAACTCCACCTCCTTCTCAAAGTGTGCCAACACCACAACGTGTAAACCAACATGTGCACGTGTGTTAGCATTTTCACAATCATTTTCTTTGAAGGAGTTAAGTTAGCTCACTAGGTTCTAAATGCAAGCACATGAACAATGACACCCAGTGGCACTTGATAACCGCTTAGCCAAAGCATTCCCCTCTTTATAGTACGGCTATCTATCCTAAATGTGATCACACCCTCTATGGTGTCTTGATCACCAAAACCAAAACCCTAAGCAATACCTTTGCCTTGAACTCCATAGGGTTTTGTTTTTCTCTTTCTTCTTTTCCAAGTTGAGCACTTGATCATCTTGTGGTCATCACCATCATCACCATGATCATCACTTGCTCCATCACATGGTATGTACCAACCTCATTAAGTCTACACACACTTAGTATAGAGGTTAGTACTAGGGTTTCATCAATTATCCAAAACCAAACTAGGGCTTTCAATCTCCCCCTTTTTGGTAATTGATGACAACCCTTTTTACAAAGATTTTCAATAAAATTTTCTCGGATTTATGTTGCTTGCCCAAGCATTTTACCATGTGCAAAGGTTATGGACAAGTTTCATAAACCCATATTGGTAGCAATTGCTCCCCCTACATATGTGCTAAGAGTTTGGATTTGAAAGCTTGCACATATGCTTGAATAGGAAATATAGGAGTTAATTTCTACCAAATGATGCTAAGGTGTAAAGAATAGACCTTTGAAGCGTGATACCAATCGGAGTTGCCAATGTATACCATCCTTAGCACCATTAGTAACTAGACATTCACAAAACTAGAACACCCCGTGAGATCAACATTATAAACAAGGTTCTAGTATCACTTGTGAAACAACTAAAAGTCTAGTTATACTACCTATGCATGCTAGTTTTTCATTTCATCAATCAAACTTACAACTAGCATACACCACACAAGCAAGGTATTGAAGAGAAAACTTCTAAAGCTAATGCAAATGCAAGCAACCATATGTTATGCACATTCAAATGCAACATACAAGTTTATGAGCTTGCTCCCCCTACTTGTGTGCTTCAAAATTTTAATTGATCCCCTTCTTTTATCATGTTACTCCCCTATCTTAAATCTTTGGGAAATTTTCTCCCCCTTTGTCATCAAAGACCACAAAAGGTGAGCTCAAATTTTAGAAAGGTTAGTGTGAGACCATGTGAAGTGAGACCATTTTACCAATTTTGTTCAATCTAGATTACTTGCCTAAGATATTTAACTCGGTTTGATCCAAGGACAAGCTTCTTCACACCTCCAAATAAGGGTTATCTTGTACCATGTTGAGTTAAACACTTATAGCTCATATTCTAGATCAAACACTAGGATTGCAAGCCCACAAACATGTCATATGCTACCACTAGATCAAGTCAAGCAAAAAAGCAATAGTGGTACCATACAAGCATAAAATTCATTTGATTTTCATGAATGATCCTAAGACATGTAAGGAATGACTAAATGCACTAACCAAGCCCTTAGCAAAGATGGATGACATGTCAATCAATTTTACCTTGCTTTGCTCGAAGGAGAGGCATGTCATGTAATGGGGGTGCATCAACACATATTTGAGAAGTCAAGTATGTTCAATTCATTCCGTAGCTTGCAAAACCTCTTCTCATCAAGTGGCTTGGTGAAGATGTCGGCAAGTTGATCATCGGTGCCTATACTCTCAATGCAAATGTCCCCTTTTTGTTGATGATCTCTTATGAAGTGATGGCGGACATCTATGTGCTTTGTTCTTGAGTGTTGAACCGGATTGTTGGTGAGCTTCACGGCACTTTCATTGTCACATAGCAATGGCACTTGTTTGAAGTTGATTCCAAATCCTTCAATGTTGCCTTCATCCATAGAATTTGTGCACAACAACTACCGGCCGCAATGTACTCCGCTTCGGCGGTTGATAGTGCAACACTATTTTGCTTCTTGGATGACCATGAGACAAGTGATCTTCCCAATAGTTGACATGTGCCCGATGTGCTTCTTCTTTCAACTTTGCATCCCGCATAGTCCGAATCGGAATATCCAACAAGTTCAAACTTTGCACCTTTGGGATACCACAAACCAACATTTTGTGTATGCTTCAAGTACCTCAATATTCTCTTTGTTGCTTTCAAATGACTTTCTCTTGGTGAGGCTTGGAATCTTGCACACATGCATACACTAAACATGACATCCGGTCTTGATGCGGTCACATAAAGTAGGCTTCCAATCATAGATCGATACAACTTTTGATCCACCATATTTCCACTTGTATCACTATCTAGGCTTCCATTTGTTCCCATTGGAGTGCTAATTGATTTTGCATCATCCATACCAAACTTCTTGAGCATGTCTTTTATGTACTTGCCTTGACTCACAAATGTGCCATTCTTCAATTGCTTGATTTGAAGACCAAGGAAGTAGCTAAGCTCTCCAATCATTGACATCTCAAACTCATTAGCCATCATGTTGCCAAACTCCTCACAAAATTCTTGGTTGGTTGATCCAAATATGATATCATCAACATATATTTGCAACACAAACAAGTCCTTGCCAATCTTCTTGGTGAAGAGAGTGGTGTCAACCTTGCCCATCTTGAAACCTTTAGAGAGTAAGAAATCTCTCAATCTCTCATACCATGCTCTAGGTGCTTGCTTCAAACCATACAATGCCTTTCTTAGCTTGTAAACATGGTTGGGTTTCTTGTCATCTTCAAAACCGGGAGGTTGCTCAACATAAACTTCTTCATTGATATATCCATTGAGAAATGCACTTTTCACATCCATTTGATATAGCTTGATGTTATGAGCACAAGCATAGGCCAACAAGATCCTAATTGCTTCCAATCTTGCAACCGGGGCATATGTTTCACCAAAGTCAAGACCTTCAACTTGAGTATAGCCTTGTGCTACCAATCTTGCTTTGTTCCTTACAACTATCCCATCTTGATCTTGTTTGTTGCGAAAGACCCATCTAGTACCAATGACATTATGATCACTAGGCCTCTCAACTAATTCCCATACTTGATTTCTCTTGAAGTTGTTAAGCTCTTCATGCATAGCATTAACCCAATCAACATCTCTCAATGCTTCATCAATCTTCTTTGGCTCAATGTGAGATACAAAGGAGAAATGCTCGCAAAATGATGCTAATCTTGATCTAGTTTGCACTCCTCTTTGAATATCACCAATGATATGATCCAATGGATGATTTCTTGCAATGT
>NC_012872.2:33728530-33732246 GCF_000003195.3 Sorghum bicolor | reverse complement strand
AATAGTGTAGTCCGGTGCAAGATAGTGCATGGTTTGCGTCTAATGCACCAATGTCTAAGAAACCATTTTGGAAGCACCTGTTGGTACTCCTAGGTGAAGAGGCTCAAGTGGAGACTCGGTTCGGTCTCTTTAGAGATAGTGCTAATCTTGATGCAAGATAGGTGTACGATTTGCATGGAACATACCATATGCTCAGAAATCAATTTGGACGCACCATATGGAACTCCTAGATGACATATGTCGTATGGAATCTCCCTTCGGTCCGTTTAGAGACAGTGTTAGTTTCAGTGCAAGATAGGTGCATGGTTTGCACCTAATGCACCATAGGATAAGAGACCATTTTGGATGCATCCGATGGTACTCCTACATCACGGGGCTCAAGTGAAAGCTCGATTTAGTCTCCTTGGAGATAGTGCTAATCTTGATGCATGATAGATGCACGGTTTGCATGGAACATACGATATGCTTAGAAATCAATTTGGACGCACCTGATATAACTCCTTGATGACGTGTGTCATATGGAATCTCGTTTCGGTTCATTTAGAGACTCTGTTAGTTTTGGTAGAAGATATGTGCACGATTTACGCCTAATACACCATATGATAAGAAACCATTTTAGACGCACCCGATGGTAGTCGTAGTTGAAGAGGCTCAAGTGGAGGCTCAATTTGGTCTGTTCGGATATAGTGCTAATCTTGATGCCAGATAGTTGCATAGTTTGCATGGAACGTACCATATGTTAAGAAATCAATTTGGACGCACCCAATGGAACTCCTAGATGACGTGTGTCATATGGAATCTCGCTTCGGTCTGTTTGGAGACAATGTTAGTTTCGGTGCAAGATAGGTGCATAGTTTGTGCCTAATGCACCATAGTCTAAGAAACCATTTTTGACGCACCTGTTTGTATTCCTAGATGAAGAGGCTCAAGTGGAAGCTCAAATCGGTCTGTTTTGAGATAGTGCTAATCATGATGCAAGATAGGTGCACGGTTTGCATGGAACATACCATATGCTTGGAAATCAATTTGGATGCACCCGATGGAACTCCTTGATGACGTGTGTCATATGGAATCTCGCTTTGGTCTATTTAGAAATAGTGTTAGTTTCGGTGCAAGTTATGTGCATGGTTTGCGCCTAATGCACCATAGTCTAAGAAACCATTTTGGAAGCACCTGTCGGTACTTCGGTGAAGAGGATCAAGTGGAAGCTCGGTTTGATCTGTTTGGAGATAGTGCTAATCTTGATGCAAGATTGGTGCATGATTTGCAAGGAACATATCATATGCTTAGAAATCAATTTGGATGCACCCAATGGAACTCCTAGATGACGTGTGTCATATGGAATCTTGCTTCGGTCCGTTTGTAGACATTGTAAGTTTTAGTGAAAGATAGGTGCACAGTTTGCGCCTAATGCACCATAGTCAAAGAAACCACTTTGGACGAACTATTTGGTACTCCTGGGTGAAGAGGCTCAAGTGGAAGCTTGGTTCGGTCAGTTTGGAGATAGTGCTAATCCTTATGCAAGGTAGGTGCATGGTTTGCATGGAACATACCATATGCTTGGAAAACAATTTGGATGCACCCGATGGAACTCCTCGATGACGTGTGTCATATCGAATCTCACTTCGGTCCATTTGGAGACATTGTTAGTTTCGATGCAAGATAGGTGCACAGTTTGCACCTAATGCACCATAGTTTAAGAAACCATTTTGCACGCACTTGTTGGTACTCCTAGGTGAAGGGGCTCAAGTGGATGCTCGGTTCGGTCTATTTGGAGATAGTGCTAATCTTGATGCAAGATAGGTAGACGGTTTGCATGGAACATACCAAATGCTTGCAAATCAATCTGGACGCACATGATGGAACTCCTAGATGACGTGTGTCATATGAAATCTTGCTTTGTTCTGTTTGGAGAGTTTGTTAGTTTCGGTGCAAGATAGGTGCAAGGTTTGCACATAATGCAACATAGGCTATGAAACTATTTTGGACGCACCCAATGGTACTCCTAGGTAAAAGGCTCAAGTGAAATCTTGGTTTAGTCTATTTGGAGATAGTGCTAATCTTGATGCAAGATAGATGTACGGTCTGCATGGAACGTACCATATGCTTAGAAATTAATTTGGACACACCCGATAGAACTCCTTGTTGACGTGTGTCATGGAATCTCGCTTTGGTGTGCTTAGAGACAGTATTAGTTTCGGTGCAAGATATGTGCACGGTTTGTGCCTAATGCACCTAAGTCTAAGAAACCATTTTGGAAGCACCTATTGGTACTCCTAGGTGAAGAGGCTCAAGTGGAGGCTCGGTTCGGTCTGTTTAGAGATAGTGCTAATCTTGATGCAAGATAGGTGCATGATTTGCATGGAACATACCATATGCTCAGGAATCAATTTGGACGCACAAAATGGAACTCCTAGATGACATGTGTCATATGGAATCTCACTTCGGTCCTTTAGAGACAGTGTTAGTTTTGGTGCAAGATAGGTGCACGGTTTGCACCTAATGCACCATAGGATAAGAAACCATTTTTGGACGCACCCGATGGTACTCCTAGGTCAATGGGCTCAAGTGAAAGCTCGGTTTGGTCTATTTGGAGATAGTGCTAATCTTGATGCAAGATAGATGCACGGTTTGCATGGAACATACGATATGCTAAGAAATCAATTAGGACACACCTGATATAACTCCATGATGATGTGTGTCATATGGATCTTGCTTCGGTTCGTTTAGAGATAGTGTTAGTTTGGTAGAAGATATGTGCACGGTTGGTACACCTAGGTGAAGGGGCTCAAGTGGATGCTCAGTTCGGTCTGTTTGGAGATAGTGCTAATCTTGATGCAAGATAGGTGCACGGTTTGCATGGAACATACCAAATGCTTGGAAATCAATCTGGACGCACATGATGGAACTCCTAGATGACGTGTGTCGTATGAAATCTTGCTGTGGTCTGTTTGGAGACTGTTAGTTTCAGTGCAAGATAGGTGCAAGGTTTGCACATAATGCAGCATAGGCAATGAAACCATTTTGGACGCACCTGTTTCTACTCCTAGGTCAAGGGGCTCAAGTGGAAGCTCGGTTCAGTCTGTTTGGAGATAGTGCTAATCTTGATGCAAGATAGATGCACGGTTTGCATGGAACATACGATATGTTCAGAAATCAATTAGGACGCACCTGATATAACTCCTTGATGATGTGTGTCATATGGAATCTTGCTTTGGTTCGTTTAGAGATAGTGTTAGTTTTGGTAGAAGATATGTGCACGGTTTACGCCTACTGCACCAAAGGCTAAGAAACCATTTTAGACGCACCTGATGGTACTCGTAGTAGGAGAGGCTCAAGTGGAGGCTCGATTTGGTCTATTCGGATATAGTGCTAATCTTGATGCAAGATAGTTGCACAGTTTGCATGGAACATACTATATGTTAAGAAATCAATTTGGACGCACCCAATGGAACTCATAGATGACGTGTGTCATATGGAATGTCGCTTCGGTCTGTTGGAGACAATGTTAGTTTCGGTGCAAGATAGGCGCATAGTTTGTGCCTAATGAACCATAGTCTAAGAAAACATTTTTGACGCACCTGTTTGTACTCCTAGATGAAGAGGCTCAAGTGGAAGCTCATTTCGGTCTGTTTGGAGATAGTGCTAATCTTGATGCAAGAAAGGTCCTCGGTTTGCATGGAACATACCATATGCTGGAGGTAACCAGACATGTA